>NW_015113341.1:56891-62442 GCF_001443285.1 Poecilia latipinna
CATTTTTGTTCCCGGCAAACCAAAAATGGGGAAAGTTTTAAAAAAAAAGTAAAAAAAAAAAAAAAAAAAAAAAACATTTTTGTAAAACTTACATACTGTGGCTTTAAGGTCAATGGCTGGTTATTCCTTTGGTCAGAATGGTTTTCTCCTAGTTTATTTTTTTCATAACACTGACTTCCACTCAAGAAAGTGAGGTTTTAAGTAGCTTAGATGTTGTTCTGGGTTCATTTTGACTTTCTGGATAAGTCATTGGTGCACTCTTAGAGTAATTTTTTTTATAGGCCAGACTCTCACTGTGATTTGGTTGGATCCCAAAACCATATAAAGTCCTTTGAAATTATTTCTAAATCTAAAAATGTCAGTGACTGTTTTTTACTCATCTGTCCTTGAATTTCTTAGTTTAGGGCATGGTGTGTTGCCATTTTAGATAATTTTGCCAACTTTTGCTGCCAGAAAGGTTCTGTTTAAGTGTCTTAAGTTAGCAGATTGGGCAATAATCAGACATGGGTGTGGTTAGAGAAACAACCCAGCTTTCCAGGAAGCAGTTCGTTCATAATTTAATACAAAAAAAGATACATTTTCACATAGGGTTAGGTTTGGATAATCTCCTTCCTTCAATAAATTAAATCACATTTTAAAATTGATCAAATTTGAAACATTAAAACATGACTTTAAAGAAAAAAAAAATCAGACAAACTCCTTAAAGAGTAAATTCTTTTTCACAGTATTGCAAGGTAAAGCAAGCAAAACTACTACAGAACAGAGCCTGGGTGTATGTGTGTGTATTTGTGTATGCTTGGTAACGGGGTGTATTTGCAGAGTAAACAGCAGGGGCTCTGAACTTTCAGAAACACACTGTCTGATTGAACCGAACTGTGCAGGAAATTCTGAGGTATTCAAATATCCAGAAAATGAATTCCAGTAAATAAGACATTTTTTCATAAAAAAAATAAATAAATAAATGCCACATGCTCCAATAAAGCAAACCATGATATTAGAGTGCTGGTTAAACTATAGTCACATTTGCAGAAGTAAGGCACATCTTCCAGATCTCTGGTTCATGACTGATCTCAGCGATCTGCAGCAACAGGACAGCCACCTACCTGTGCATCATGCACAGCAAGTCAGTTCTCTTGTCACAACAATCCACCCCGGTGATTAATCCACAGTTTCAATATATTTATGCAAACAGAACGATTGCTGTGACAATCGGAATAATAGAAAATGACGTCAACCGCGTATCATAATGGGGAGAAACAATATTCAGCACTGTAGGTTGAGTTAGCCATCATCAAACGTCACGAGAATTTAGACAAAGGCCATAAAACAACCCACAAATATTTACAATGGCTGCTTTGAGGCAAAGCGCACACTGAATGACTTTTCCTGTGGATATAATGTCAAAAGTCCCTGGTATTTGCGGAGGTTATGAAACAGACAGACCCTCCGAGTCTCGACCGGGCTTATGAAAATGACACCAAGAGGTCAGTGGACACAGAGCTGAGAGGGGGAAAGCCAGCTAACAGAAGCCTCTTGTGACATCTTTCATCTCCAGTCCATTGTGACTGAGCCTCTACAACGTCCACGGGAAGAGGGTTACCCCGTCTGGTGACTCAGTGCGACTCTGATTCCCATGAATCTACAAAGGCTTAGTGATGGTAAATCCAATCACAACATTGGATAGAAAGCACCCGCTCCTACGCCGGTCAAGGATACGATACGGAAGAAGCAGTCTAGACAGCGGATAGTCAAGAAAAGCTTTATCTCGTAACACGTCTGCTACTTTCACAAGAAGTCAAAGCCATAAAAATCGGAAACTTTGAAAGGCAAGACACCTTCTCCTACAGCCTAAATTAAATTACAGCTTACAGCTACAGATGTTTTTGAAGTTCTGTACCCCAACAGAACATGTGTGCACAATTTGAAATTTAAGAGTCAGCGGCCTAATTAAGAGACCAGTTTCAAGTCAAAGCTAAAATGTAAGGAAAGGAGGGAGGAGGGACGACATTTTACAGCAAAACAAAGCTTTCCTTTAAGCTGCGTTGCCCCGGCAGCCCCAAACTATCTCACTGGAGCCAGATTACCAAATACACCCACCAGAACTGAATCTGCTTTACAGAGCGTTTTCCTTTTATTAAAAATGATGATCTAGACATTGAACAGTTTGGGGAAGGTTTCTCACATTTGCAAGAAGTTACAAGCAGAGCACCTAGAAAAAAACACACAAAGCAGAATAAATGCATGTGTGGCACAGACGAGCCAAAAGAAACAGAGTGATGCGTGATCTGAACCAGAGTTCTCCAACGGCAACGCACAATAAACTGTGACCATTCACAGCAGGGGGAAAAAAAACATGACACATTTCCTAAAAATATACCTGGCAGGGCCCCACAGTTCCACGATGGGCAGCTTTAGTCAGACGAACGTATGCGGGGTTCCATATTAGTCATTACAGTAATAGCTGACTTCATCTTTTCAGCTAGGAAAGCAGTCAAATATAAGCTGCCATGACAACAAAGTGTATTCAAGTTTGGTAACCAGGAAAACAAACATGTCTACCAACTTTAACATTAAGAGTCATTTCTAACCAATTATTTCCTAAGAAAGGGGACATGACAGTGAGATCCATTTATAGATGGAATCAGTCTTCATAGAAAGGTTTACTGCAGGCTGCTGGAAAAGAGGCTCCGACTGTTTATCAAACCTCAGATTACGGAGGACAAGAGTGGCCTTTATCCCGACTGTGCCACCGTGGGCTAGATCTTTACCCCGAGTTGCACTATGGGAGTTTGGTCGTCCAGTCTGCATGTTTTGTGGAACTCTAGGCGGCTTATACTCATGTCTTCGAGGCATTTTGAGGCGAGGGCTGCAGAGGTATGAAGCAATGGGCATGCATTTAAGCGCTGCATAACCAAAGACTTCTAGACATAAAGTCAAGCTTATTCCTTACACAGTCTGGACTCAGAATTTCCTCTCGTCTCCCATCATGTAGTAATCTTATTTTTATAGTTTGAATCTGAAATGTTTTCCATCCTGTCATGAAAAACTGAAGGTATAGTTATGGATGCCTAGTTTCAGAACCTCCACGTCTCATTTTGTTTATGTAAATGATGTAGTTCTGCTGAGATTTTCAGGAAAAAAAAAAAACCTTCAGCAAGCACTGGTGTGGTTTATGGTGAATAGAAGGATCAGGGGTTTACCCAAAACCTAACAATTACCCTTTTAATCTATGAACTACTGACAACATGTCTTCAAAATTCCAAGGAAAAATTTTGTATTTATTTGCAGAAAATGAGAAATCGTCAAAATCGACTTTGTTAGGTGATCCATAAGTTACACGAAGTGAATAATGTATACCTCCTCATTTCCTTAACCTAAGAAATACACATTCTTCAGGAAAAATACATCCAGAGCAGTGTACACTCCTATCTAGGCTATAAAAGTTTACAAGCTGCTTTGGTCCTCCATCATAGGTTTCACTTTTAGTTTTGGTTCGTTTGTTTTGATTTGACGAGAGAAAAAACAAAACTCAAAAGAAATGTGCAGTGTTTTGAATTAAATTACATCATAACTTAGAAAAAAAAAATTCTAAGATTTTTATTTATCCATTTTGGTATTCAACATTTTAGGTTCTGATATGTAGCATTTTCATTTTAATGTAACATGCAAGCTGGTTCCTGCTAATGGACTCTTAGATTTCCATTGTGTTGTAATTGGTACCAACACAGCTTTTGGTATCATGGTGCTAAAATGATAAAGACATCTCAGGGAGAAAAAAAAAGTGATGTTAAAGCAAATGTTGGTCAGCATTAATTCACACCAATGTAACTCACAAACTCATCAGTTGCTCTCTTTTTACCTTTCACCCAAAATTCATTCAGGGTTTGTCAGAAGTCTGATTAGCCCAAAAAGTTATTTTCCAAGCAATTTCATGTTTAGCGGAACTTGGCTTATCAGTACAATCATGAGGCGGATTCCTTTCCCTCAGGTTAGCCAACAGGCACCGGTCAAGTTAAAGAACTGAGGTGGTCATCACATCTGTGGTTACAAAAAATAAGCTGAGCTGCATTCCTGAGTCAGGTCTGTTCAATATTTAACTCTGTGCATAGCAACAAGTATCCAGAACAATGGGAACCGCCATTGTGATTCACATAAAACCATCTATAAGAGATATGGACCAGCCTTAGGAGTATTTAAATACAGTCCTATCGGTTTCTGAAGCATGGATCACACCTGTAGGGAGTTCCCTATGAGATCAAGTGATAAAATGGTTGAAAATCAGTAAATCCCAATAATAGAACTGGTCGTAACTATGGAAACACCCATCATCAATGATCTCCTGTGATACTAGGCACTCCTTGTTTGGTTCGTGTCCTCAAGGAGACGGGATTCTAGGAGAGCCAAGAAGCGCTATCGTTTACTTCACAAAATGTGTCATTGAAATAAGTGACACATGAGTCACAGAGCCGTCGATATGGGAGCAATACACACACACACACACACTGGTCCTTAAATATGGTTCAACCTCATATAATAAAAAAGAGCCTCTCCTTTCCAACCACTTAATGCTGTTTGATTTTTGTGCCAAGTTTACGACTTGTATAAATCACAGCGACTTTACGTGTTTCTATGCAAGTTAGGATCAAATTCAAAGCAACTTTATACTCTTATCCTTTGATCTTAGAGAAAAGCAGCTCAGGTGACACATATTTTACTGGCATCACTCCTAGTTACATTTTCTTCCCTGTAGCTAAATGTCAGAAAATATTTTCAAAGTGGTTACGGCTAGGCATAACCTTTGACTTTGGTGATTTCTGTAAGGCTTTGCTGCTATGCTATTAAAGAGAATGACAAATAATCGTTCGAGAATTCAAACCTACAGGGGCATTTCATACAACTCATCCTATGTGGAAAATAAACTTTGAATTTCAACTTTTCAAATGTAAAATGTTTAAAATAAGCAAGAAAATTGATTGACGACCAGCTAAGACCAATGGCAGAATTGTGGGAAACTCAAAAATCCAATTATTCTTCCAATCAGTGAACATATTAAGCACTAACAGATCACTGAAACAACTGTGTTCAGGACAGAAGTTGTTACTGAAGGAAGAAAACTCAAAGTTAGCAATTTTCATAAAAAATTAAGATGGGGAAAGAAAAAAAAATAGAGATCTGCCATTTATTCAGGTGACTACTTTTAATCAGGATGTAAAGATTCAGCAGAAAACCTGAACGCATTGCAGCAACTTTGCTACACTTTGAAAATGTTGACCGTCTTTTGTAAATCTCAGAATTTTGCTAATTATCTAGGAAATACGAACAGAGATCCATCTACAGTTAGCAACGCAGAGCGTTTTTCCTCCCTTTATATTTTTATTAAATGCTGGCTCGACTCACACTTCTCAGGCCCGTTAATCTAATTTCACACCTTTCACAGATGTGAAAACACAGTTTCTTACTTAAATCTCGCCAGAAGCGAAAGTGAGACTTGGCAGTTGCGAGATGAATTTTTAAAGTATAAAGCTGTCTGGAATAATTTCATTTAAAAAAA
>NW_015113341.1:66411-109002 GCF_001443285.1 Poecilia latipinna
TATATATATATCTTTTTTGTTTCAAATCCATTTTATACTGTTGTGCGCCATCTATTTAGTGAAGTAAGATTTTTGATCATCTTTCAATAAACTCCCACACTATGTCTGGAATGGCTTGTGTTATTTAAATATTTTTAGTGGAATATTTTAGTAAAATTAAAGTATTTATTAGTGTAAGCGCTACCACAGGTTTCCAACAACAGAAGTGATTCAACAGGCACCGAGTCAAAATATCAATGAAGCAAAGGGTCACCTACCGCTCTGGGCATTTTGCCGTCCTTTTTCCCCGAGCTGCTAAGAAAAGAACTGCTAAATATGAGAACCAGAAATAAATAATAAATAAAATAAAGACGTGTCCTCCGTGCGGCTCCGGATCTCAGAGCGTCCTCCTGAGAGAGACAAAAGAAGAGAAACGAGTTTCAACCACTTGTGCGTTACTTAAACTCAGCTGCTCGGATCGACACTCCTGCGGGCGACAGTCATCATGAAGATGAATCATCAAAGTCCGCAAACGTAGCACGCGCTACGCCGGAATACTTCAAAATAAAAGTCGACACTTTCGGTCAAAAGTTTTAGAACACCCAATTTCTTCCAGTTTTTTTATTCCAATTCAAGACGTTCAAGTCCAATAAATAGCTTTAAATAGTTAAGGTTACCAGAATTATAGAAAATGGCATTTTTCAAGAAACACAAACTGGATTAAGAGTTTAAAGCTTTCTTGCTGCAATAGAGGTTTACCAAACATTGAAATCTGGTGCCACCAATAAAAGCAGTGTTGGAACACACTCCTTTTTATTGGTGCTCATGAGCATATTGAACAGTCTTGTACAGCAGAAAGTGTCAAGAAAAAGGTAATTGACAATGAAAGAGAGAAATTTAGGTCATTCCTTACAGAGAAATTATAAAGAAAGTCAAGGTGTCATTCAACTTCACCATCACAAGGCTCTCAGAAACTGGGGCAAACTCTGACGGGAAGAGATCTGGCTGATCCAAAGTCACACCTGAGTCCAGATGGCAAGTTTCTGAGAGTTAACAGCTTGCTTGATATGCGGCTCACAGGACAACAGCTGGCCAATGTAAGCAAAACTCAATTTCAACTCGATTTTAAATTGTGGACTTGTGAAGACTTGTAAAGACAAGTCCACAACTGGAATACTTTAGACTGGAAGAAGACATTATGGACTGATGAGTCAAAATGTAAAATCTTTGGTTCAAGATCTTTGTACGCTGTCAAGTAGGAGAAAAGGTGATTCCATATGTGTGGCATAAACTGTCAAACACGGAGGAGGAAATGTGACGATCTGGGCCTGTTTTGCCGGATCCATAAGAGGCACCCTGAACCAAAATGGCAACCACAGCATTCAACAGCTCAATGCATCCCTTCTGGTATGCATTTAGATAGTCAGGACATTATATGTAAGCAAGATAATGACCCACAACATAAGTCCAATTGCTTCTTTGTACTGTATGCTTTAATTTCAATGTGTAAAGAGACATTAAACTACACATTTTAATAGCAAAATTTGAAAAATTGGGGTCTTCTAAAACTAAACCTGATCCTTTGAAATTTATTTTATTTCATTTATTATAGTCTGTTAAAAATTTGCATCACAAATATGCTGGGATCATTTTTCAACAAAAAGATTTTCCGGATTTTATTTTAAAATTACAAACCGGAAGTCGTGCAGCCTTGCGTTAGCTTGACCAAATTAACACAAAGGCACATGGACGTTAAATTTTCTATGCAATGTGCCTCACCCACTTTCTATAATAAATGTTTATTCTCTCCACCCCTCTCTATTTTAACATTCAGCGATGACGCCTGCAGATTTCGCCAACAGGCGCACACCTCAATTTATTTTCTTATCCAACTATTTGTTTGTGTCGCCTCACAAAGTCGATCGCAAACACGCAAAACTGCGTCTTACAGTGAAAACACAAGCGGTGCTACCTGTTTACAGAGTGTTCAAATGTAACAAAGTGAAGATTTATGGACCTGGAAATGTTTCTGAGTTTTTGTTTGGTAATGTGCACACCCACATACAGCGAGAGGGAAACTAAGCTCAGAACTGTTTCATTCTTCTGTTGTTGTTTTTTTTTAGCACATATTTTTACTTATAAAATTGAGCACAAAAACTGCAAAGATTTCAGCATCTTCAATTTGGGTGCTAATATTGAAATTTGGCTTTGAGTGGAAGCAACGCTGTCACATTCTAATCCCACAGACACCTGTTGGGAGATTTTCCTCCTTTGTGCGGCGCAGCAGGGAAGTGCGCGGCAGGATTAAAAAAAAAAGTGCGGAAAAAACAAGTATTTGCGGGGGTTTAAAGATGCACCGTTAACTCAAACCAATAGCTGCTGAGGTGGAAGTCTTACCGGAGCTTGGTGTTGGGTTTTGGGAGATGAGTTTGTGTTTGTCCAGAGCGGGCAGCCACAGATTTTCCTCCAAACTCAGTGAGTGCAGACAGACGCAATATGGCGCTCCTCCATCCCACACAGAGTGGAGAGCGGCTGCAGGATGCGGGACTCCACAGGTTCACATTTTCACCTGGGCTTAAAGCCTTTATTGCTGTCTTCAGGTGCATCTCAACAAACTGGAATGTCAAAGAAATACTGATTTATTCCTGTAATTTAATAAATAAGTGAAACTCATGTACAGATGTATTACACACAAACTGATATATTTAAAGCGTTTACTTCTTATAACATTTCATGATTGTATCTTACAGCTAATGAAAAGCCAATCGATGGAGTTTTGTCACATGGAAAGACCCCAAAAAGTAAACAAACCTGAAGGCTACTGTTACAGCAAATGCCATAGCACATGCAATAACTCACCGAAGGTGCTATAACTAAATATTTAATTGCATTTTCATGGGCTGACATTTCAGTTTTGAAAATATTTGTTATTATTTTAATCAAAAATATTATGATTGATTGTGCATTTTTTCCTTCCACCCAATTTTCAATTAATACAGTTGTGTGAACAGCCAGTTGTTTTAGCAATAATTATCAAGTCACCCCGGATTCTGTGGGCCATAACATAACATTTCTGCTTCTGTTAATATTCCAATGACCTGAATTACTGATCTTTGAAGCATTATCAAAATTAACAGATAAAAAATGATTGAAATATAAACTTCTGGGTGCACTGATTATAGTTATGAGATTTACGTTTTAAAGTAAAACTACTGAAATGAATGTACTTTTTAAATTTATAAAGATATTTGTGCACAATTACGGGACCCTCATTCAATATAAAATGTGTTTAAAGCTGAATCTATAAACAACTGGTTTAAATAATGATTAAATGAGCTGCGTAAATCCAGTGAGAGAGATCAGTCATGCGTGCAGCACTAACTGTTAATTCGACCTGACTGAAGGAAAACAATTGAAGCGCATCCATCAGCTGATTGGAGACTGTGAATGAGAGGTCACCTGCCGCTGGTTACATCACAGCAGAAACTTTCACAGACAGGAAGTGATCCACCGCACCCAGCGGGCGGAACTCATCCAAGGAGCTGCGGCGAGCAGAGGTGGGAGGCGTCAAAGGTGAGCCGACCAATGGCGCCGCAGGGATTAAAATAGAGCCGTATATATCCGAGGTTTCACCTACTTCTCTACATCACACGAAACCACAAAGGGATGCGGTAGTCCTGCTCGCCACCACTCCTTTCACCGAGTGAAAAGCGGCTATACCTCATCGAGAGACAATGTGTTACATTTATCTCCAGGATCTGAAGAACTAAATATAAAACTGGTCCCAAACGTAATTTGGCGCAACATCAAGCTTAATGATATGAAAGGAATTCAAAGGCTAAAGGAAATTCCCAGATTGGTCACGAATGATTAAAAAAAGAAAGGATGTGGAGGCTTGACTTGTTCTTTGTATTCTATTATTATAAGAGCTTCGTGAACAGTTTGACAAAAATGCTAAACATTGTTTTATTTGCCTTGAGGCACATCTGAATGAACAGATGCTGATGCAAATTGATTAATTCAAAGGAAAGGCACTTTGAATGATCCCTTTGGACCGTTTGAAGCTCATTGACTGCCACCAGTTGAGTGTCTCAGCTCATAAAACCTGAGAGAATATGTCATTTTTGTTTGCTTTGCTTTGGCTGAGAGGAGAGGCGGGTCTGGACATCAGTGAGATCAGCTGTTTATGGTTCCTTGGGCCATTAAGGCAGAGCTCAAAACTTCACATTTCTAGCGATGTGTATAGTTTATTTACGAGTACAGTTTAAAAAAAAATCTTAAATGATTTTCATAGATTTCTGTTTCTAACAGGGCTTGACGTAAACACACAGATTTGACCTTTCACGCCCTTTTAACACACTGTCCCCACTCTGACAGTATTCTTAACAGACCATTTTATCTTATTTTAGCCAAACACACTTATCCTAAAGTGATGCCATCCATGACTCCGTAAACCAATACATGAATAAATAATGTGTGGAAATATTGAATGGGAGGCAGTTTCACCCAGAGAGTATTTTTTATCTGAAATGATTGTTTACATTTTAAACAATGTTATCAAATGATGATGTAAGAGCTGTACCACATAACGAAATTGAACACCTGACAGAAACATTCATCACTTTCACATATTGAGAAAAGGACTTTGACATGGCATCTCTTGCTAAAATATTTTTTTATAAAAGTGACCATTAACAGAAAGCAGACTCAGCCTTCTGATTGGATAGTTGGATAAATTTATGTAAAGCTTTATAGGTTTATTAATATACACATAAGTCATTTTGTCAAGATCCTGGATCAACAAAATATATTTCTTAATATGAAAGCTAAAGTGGTTTGTTAAATACAAGCCAGAGGGTATCCTTCAGATCACAAAACAGTGTAAAGCACATTTGTTTTTTCAAATGACAACTGAATCGTGAAAGATAAACACACTTTTTTTTAAGACTTTTATTTCTGGTGGAACATTTGCTGATCAGCTGATCTTTTCATGAGTCAGAGCAGTCCTGACCGAACTTGAGATGCTTAAAATCCTCCAGTCTTTTCAGAGTGACTTCATAGATGATGTCTGAAACAGACACACAAGATGAACATCTTTAAAACGCATTTTGCTCAGTGACGCTCTTGCTACTCTTCCAGGACTTGTGCAATGTTTAGTAACTACCAGTAGATGGCACCAGATGATAGCGTTATAACTTTATGCAAGCTTTTAAATATTTTGGTGGCACATAGATGGGACTAGTAAAATTATTTCCATTTGTACGCTGTTCAAGTAACTGTGGCTGCATTTCTTTGCAAAAGTATTCGTAATCCCCTGAACGCTAGAGCAGGGCAAGCTACTTGATTTTAAAATAAAATAAAATAAAATAAAAACATAAGAACACATGGAAGTTTTCAAATCTTGCCCAAGATGTTCCTGAAAAGCTCTGAAGACTTCATCACAATACATGACAACGGATGCTAAATAATAGAGTGGACTGAACATTTCAAAGTGTAAATAATTTGCCATGCTTCTTTTTAAGAATAACCCATATGAAGCAACTGATGAAGCTGTGATAAATTAAAAGGTTGAAAACAACAAAAAGAATCGGAGTATCTTACTGTCCAGCACTTCTCTTGCTGTATATCTCTTGTCTAATTGTTTGTTGACCTCAGCAATGAGCCATGGGAGGAAATTCACTGAAATATCTGCAAAAAGAACACCAGAAATATATATATGTATTAAAAAAAAAAAAAAAAAAAACAGGCAATGGGAAAGCCTCCACACAGGCACTCAGAGTAGAGCACCAACGCCCTCTTGTGGTAGAACAATGAAAGCTGAAGAGGCTCACCTTTCTCCACAGGGTCATAGAAGTAGCCGTGCCTTCTGAGAGAGGAGAAGACTGCAGGGAGGAGTCCAGCCAAGTACTGCTGGCTGAACACCCGGGCGGCGATCTTCTCTGCAGTTTCCTGCTCCTTCTTTAGCACTTCCTTCTGCTGGGCAACTCTGCGCTCCTGGAATCAAAAGGAAAATGTGTTTTTTATATATATATATATATATATATTTCTTCTAGGTATGATAGTACCAATTCAGGCAAAAAAATACACACACACATGTATGTATAAAAGAGATTTCTAAGAAAAGCGTCAATCAGATTAGATTTGATGAGTGTCCTTGACAACAGCAAGCCCATCAAACCAAAACCACAGCTCACACCATAAAACATAAACATAGCTCTTATGAAATTACAGCTAGTGCTTGCATAAGAAGTACAAACTATTGCCCATGCTACTTTAAGAGAATAAATACAGCATTAAATGAAGATAAGAGTGTTGAATGCTTAATAATCGTAGTTGCTTGTCCTCGTACTTTCTCCTCTCGGTAGCGTCTCTCCTGCTCCTCCAGACGCTGCACCTCTGCCAGCTCGTTGTTTCGGAGCTCTTGGAAGACCCTCTGCTGGGTCCGCAGGCAGGCCAGCTCCTCCTCCTCCATCACTTCCAGCAGGGACTGTTCAATCGTCTTTCCAACCAGAACCTCCAACACAGGCTGCACCTCCAGGTCAAAGTCAAACAGCTGCAGAGGATACATATATCTATATGATGCATAGTTTGCTTCACCCTGTAGTCACTGTCTGTCTCTCAATATGTAGACGTTATCTTTAGTGGATTTCTGCTTAAAATACTCACATCCCCCTCCTCTATCTGCGTTTCAACATCTACCCCGGATTTGGCAGGAACAAAGAGCGGCGTTGATGGTTTATCCAGGAACTCATCGGTCTGACAATCAATCTCACTAACTTGAATGATATTGCTCAGCTCCTCGAGGAAAGAGTCTGGAAATAACAGAGACGGTAGTTTGTTTGCAGGTTTCAATTGCACATGGGAAAACAATTTTAGACAAAGTGTTTCACCTGTTTGTACAACAACATGTTGTCTGCCCTGTATAGCTTCAGGAGTCTTGGTTTTTAACTGTTCTTTGGACTGTTTTCGAGCAATAGCTCTCCTTCTGTACGCCTGCTGTCTTTGCTGCATACCAGGGTCTGAATTATTATTCTGTTGAAATTGGGGGATACAAGACCACACAAAATTCAAGACTACTTTATTTATCCCAAAAGGAGATTAAGTTAAAAATAATAATAATAATAACAAAAATGTAGAAAAAGAGGATAACACAGATGTTTCATCCATACTTTTGAAGTGACCTGCTGGTCGTGGAGATTTCCTCTGACGACACGACGATCATACATAATGTTTCCATACTGCAGCTGGTTCCTATTTTGGCGACAAAAGAGGTGCAATAAAATCTTCAGCAGTTATCATCCTGGTCGTTCAGAGAGAAAAACTGATCCCTGTAATGGTTATATTTAAATACAGAAGGAGCGCTTGGAATGCTTATTCAGACATCTTGTTCGTTGACTGTGAAAAATATTACCAAAGTGCAGTGAATACCAATTTCATGTTTTTCGTACCTTTGCTCTTTGGAGAATTTAGATGTTGTTTTTCTTTGGTGAGTTCACAAAAGCTGAGATTTTTTTTTTTAAGTCACACCCAGGTTTGATTAAGATCTGACCTATATAATCAAGAAGTTTCATTAAACAGGGGGCCCTGAATATTACTCTCTAGCATAAAACCCAGACAAAGAATGTCTGGTCATCAGTTTACCTGGCTTACGTAGCAGGAGTATGATTTAAAGTACACAGCAAGTCTACTTTTGAATAGCTCGCAAAACAAAAGAAAGGCTTTAAATTAAAGCATTTTCATTTAGAAATGGGAATTTCATTATCAGACCGTGAAATTACAGTTAAAATATGCAGGTTAAAGAGGTAATCTCCTATTTAAATGTCAAGTAATTAAAAAGAAAAAATAAACCCAAATTTGACTGATACTTGTACTGACTTGTCTGACAACTGTAAAATCAGTGGGTTTCATACGTTTTAGTTGTTGTCCTACAGTGAAAGTGAAGGACTTTTTTACTTAAAAATCCTTTACTTAAAACATAAAAACATTAAACAATGGCAGACATAGACAATAACTTGATAACATAAATAGACTTAACTTTATTTTTCTTAATCTATTTTGACTCATCTTTAAATTACAGACACATGCATGCAGCAGTCAGATTTTTTTTTTTTTTTTTTTTTTATGTATTTTAAATCCTAAAAATAATTTCAAGACCCTGTATTTTATACTATAGCCCACAGTGAGGACCCGCCCCCACGCTTGGGAACCACTATGCAAAATTACACCGCTAATCTGGACCTGTAAGCTCTTACAACTACAATGTAATAACAGTAACAAACAAACTTGCAGCTTTATCATTTTAGCTAAACAGTTTAAAAAGAAACGTACGGGTCGGGCAGATCTCTGTATCTGCGGATCTCCACAGGTTTGGGGTGACTTGAGTAGGTGAACATCCCGTTTGGTTCTGTGGGGCAGTAAAGATGGAAAGCAATGGATCGGAAACCGCTCCAAACTTTATTTACCGAGATTCGGTTCAAATTGGCGCTGACACTTGGTGAGTAAAGTCGTCTGTTTGGAAGCTAACAAGTGCGCAACGGTTGTAGCAACCGTATCCAGGAAGAAAACAAAGCGGACGTTACGTCACTTCCATTCAAGACCAACATTTTTACGTGTTGACTCTAATTATAACGCTTAACTGGCCCACCCTATTTTTATTTATTTTTTTTTTTAGCGTACCTTTTTGCTGATAACTAGGAACACTATTTATGTGCAGATGAAGTTAATTTAATTGCCTCATGTTTTAAAAACGCCCAACTAAAAATGAAACATCAAACTTTTAAGGAAGTAATAGTTTTCAAATGACAGAAATAGGATTGGAAAATAAAATAGATCTTTTCAGCTTGTACCCAATTATCAAAAGTTCAGAAAAGACAAATCTGGTAGAGCGTCCACAGAAAAAGTATAAGTAAAAGAATCGTGCCTAATATAAAACACAGAAACAAATTATTTATTAACACATACGGCTGGCCGTGTTGTCATACGTGTTAACATAAACATGTTAATTTGAAGCAAAGTCAAATTAACATGTTTCTTTGCGTTACATTTTTCTTTCTATCATCAGTACTTGGAATTTCATAGCAGGTTATATTGCTATTTGCAGACTATTTTTGCCTTGTTGCAAACAATAAATGATCTCAACTTCTTGTGGTTCAGGTCAACACCCAGACGTCCCTGACACTCATTTGCTTGTTTTTTAAGAATTTCAGAAAACTGTAAAACAGCTGAAACACTGGGTGCCTTTAAACCTCAACTTAAAACCCACCTGTTTAGAGTTGCTTATGGCTAAATTAGGGTTAGAGTGTGGGTTTTGATGTCTTCGATGTTTTTAATGTGTTTATCTTTACTTTTCATCTATTTATTAATGTCACATACTGTTTTTATTTCTTCTTTAATTATGTAAAGCATCTTGAAATGCCTTCAATTTCTTTTAAATGGCGTTTTAACTAAAACTATGAGGTGTGAGAATCCTTGTCAAATGGCGTTTTGACTAAAAATCTTTAAATTCCATCCTGTCAGGCGACGGGGCCTGGATGATACCCGTGTTAAACGGTCGGCGGATGACAGGCGCTTAAATTCCGTAATAAAAATATGTTTTTATCTTTTTTTTGTTTGTTTTTAATGTTTTTATCTTTACTTTTCATCTATTTATTAATGTCACATACTGTTTTATTTCTTCTTTAATTATGTAAAGCACCTTCAAATGCCTTGCTGTTGAAATGTGCTATACAAATAAAATTTGATTGATTGATTGAATAAATTTAAACTTGGACAAGAACAAGAAGCTCAGAACAGTTGCTAAAATAAATAGTCTCCTCATTAAAAAGTGCCTGATAGCTCTCTTCCCCCTGACTCAATGCTAATAGACACAGGTAGTTCAGGAAAAAAAAAAAAAAAAAGTTCTGAGTATAACCTTTTGAAGCAAACACCACATCCTGCGTAAAAAGCCAAAAGGTGAAAAGTCATCCTCCTATTGTTGCACACCTACACTTTCCCTAAACTATAAACATTAAAAGTGTTACTTCAAAAGCTCTGATTCAGTCTGGCTCACATTATCTTAATGGTTACATTGTGATAAAACCGAATATCTACGTACAGAGGGCTTTGGGAACAGGCAGTACGTGCAACATTGACTGCTCAGTGTGCATGTGTGGTGCACAGGCAAAGCGTGACTGCACACTTGAAAACAGATTTGTTTTGCTCCCTGCCAACAACAAGCTGTGGGCAGCATGAGGTGTTTAGTAAAACCTGAAACACAGCTGAACGTGGCGCCGAACCACAGGCAGCATTCTCAGCCGTACGTACAGAAAAGTCTGAAAGTGTCAGAGAAAAGTAGGACAGCAACCAACCCTAAACTGTTTGCAGGAGGAGAAAAGGTCACGGCTTTGTTGAGAGTGACGTCAGAGCTGGACCTATCGATTGTTTAATCTACGTCTTGATTTTTCTCTACAGAACTGTCAAAAATAATTTTTCTAATACTGCTATTATGTAACGTAGCCCCCACAACATCATTTATTCACAATGTAGAGTTAAATATAGCTGCAGCAACATATGCTTCTTTGTATAACGAGCATCCACTCATTCGAGGGATTTGTGTGCTTGTTGGATTGTTGTTCATGCCTCAGTGGTCCCAAATCATTAGGCTTTATTAAAATGAGCAAACGGCCAGGCTTTGCTGTATTAGCCTGTTCTCATTAACCAGAGCTACAACATTATGTAACCAGCAGGGCAAGCTTCCCCACGCTCACCCATTGTTTTTGGGGACGCTTTGAGTCTGAAGTTCTCCTCACACAACTTAAACGTTTAAACTCTCCGATCACAGACAGGAAGTTTCCAGGCTGATGTCAGTAAGAGAGTTATCACTGTGGCCTCAACATTTTAGAACAATGGGTCTTATCTTGGACAGTGAAGAAGTGAAGTGTTACGCATGGGTGCAAAACAGAGAATCTGTGGGGGGGAAAAAATGGTTGTTGAAACTGTGTAAAAGGTGCATCAACAGCTTTTGTAGAAGCAGGAAAACAGAGAGGCTCCGCTGTTTAAACTTTGCTACTTAATCAGTTATTACTCTGTTAGCTGGAAATGAAACACCTGCAGTGCTTTTAAAATACATTTGTGATGACTAGCAATGAGTCTTTTGCATCACTGTGGAGGAATTTCAGATCTCTAGACTAGATCACTCCAAAAACTTTATTCATTTTTTTTTCTTTAGCCATTTGGAGATAGACTTGCGTCCACATCCACCACTATGTGTAACACCATGATGTTTCATAAACAGTATTTATGAAATACTGTTACATTTGTGCCAAGTTTAACTGTAAGCTATGTTTCATTATGTGTAATTTTAATAATGAAATCGGAACAAGTGTAACGGAAAACAGACGAGAAACAGGACGGGGTGGAGTAGCAGGGTGGAGTAACAGGGTGGAGTTACTGGTCATGTTACTGAAGGAATCTGTGAAAGAACAAATTAAAATGTTGAACCTAAATACTGAGGGATGAAGGGAGGATGACAGTAGATGCAGGTGAGAGAAATCAGGTGATTGAACACCCAGAGTGAAAAATGTTTTGAAATTTAACAAGTTCAGACGTGTGTGCTTCTCACAGTTCAGAAATGAAGACATCAGCAGTCAGGCATTAAGTCCTTAAATTCATTAAAAGCTACAGTGATTTCCATTACTGTTCTTTACAAGCTTTGAACGCTGTGATGCGGCTAATGCAAAGGTTTTACCGATGGGTTTGAACGAAATCTGTCACAGAAGAACACGTTAGTGGTTTTACTGCACAGGAGGAAGATGAAGAAAGCAATCAATGACTTTTCATGGTAGGCCGCTGCATTTATTTATGGTTTTTTCCCTATTTTGGAGCAGCTATGTTCTAGGCAATGTTTGGGAAAAATATTTAATGTACGTATTTTATTAAAAGTTATATCAGTGTAAATATCTCATGGTGCAACTTAAACAACTTATTGACAAGTTGGGCCTTCATGTTTTGTTTTTTTTTTCTTTTCAAACTTAGTGCACTCAATTGTCTGGAAATTATGGTAACTTTGTTTTTCTTGCTTGAATCTTCTACTTGTGGGTTTTTATTTTTCTCCATGTGAAACTTACAGATCTTTACACTTTCTTTGAATCTTCACCTTAGCTGATGTCACCAAGAAGGAGCAAGAATACAACGTCTTTGCAAATAAGCCACTTTGCAAATATCTTTGATAGAACAAGCAGAAATGATCGTTCAATCCAAGCAAGGGAGGTGCTGCATGGAGAAAATATAATTACTTCCAAGGGTAAAAATTGTAGATAATGTGCTGCTTTTTTTATGATATGATCTATTGACTTAACAACATTTCTATTCTTTGGCATAAGAAATCTGCCAAAGTCCTTGTGCCCCAATTACCTTCGTCAACACCGTGTCCCCATTTATTTTGCTGAACCCACACTTCACATGAGCATTGTCGCTACAATATTTTCTGCAGGACATGTTCACACCGCTGATTATTGAGCAGCTCATCACCCCGAGCACTCATGTCACAGTGTGTACTTCTCCTGCCTTCATTATCGACAAGCGGTCACAGTAAGCTGAGCCGTGACAAAGCTCGCTGTCAAGAGCTGCTGGACACGGTCATTATGGCTCCCACATCAAAGGTAGCCTGTTAATAAACACGTGCTCACTGGCTCACATTGAGAGGAGCAAAGGATAAAATATTAAAACGCAGAACAAAACTACGGGTCGATGTTCGATTGTCAGGTCGATTCAGCTGTTTTTCATAAACAAAAGACAAAAAGAAATAATCAAAAATGTCTAAAAATATGATAAAGCAGCATCTTAAAAATACACACATGGCACATCTGTTCAATTGCTTTTAAATCAGCCAATCGCCTGGCTTAATAAATTATCACCCCAGTGTAAGTTTAGGCATTAAGGGTCTTTCTTTGTGAAGCTCGCATGTTCTCATTGTGCATGTGTGGGTTCCGTTCTGGGTACTCTGACTTCCTCCCACAGCCCAAAAACACTACGGTTGGGGGTTAAGTGAACACTCAAACATGTCCTTAGGTATGAGTGCACTGAAAAAAAAAATGACTGCATTTCCAACTTTTAAAAAAAAGTGTTAATTGGTCACAACAAGTAATCAAATTAACTTTATCCAGGTTAATTTATTAAGTTTATTTAGTCGTCAGTGTAAACAAACTTAAAGTAAATTTGTGTTCATTATAATTAATTTTTTTAATATGGAGCTCCGTTCTCTTTTTTTCACTGTGTTTTGCATGGTTCATTGAACCGTGTTGTCCTGTTGGACTGGCAACTTGTCCAACCCGCCTCTCGCCCCACTGAGCCTCCTTAGCGGGAACAGAAAAGGGAAGGATGGGTGTAATAAAAAACTTTGATATCTGACAGCCTTTCAGACAAGCAGTTAGTGATCATAACCTCAAACCAAGATCCCAAAGGTGTTAGGACACCATAAGAGCTTAGATGGATCAGATCTAAAGTCATGTAACTGGCATTATGAAAAGCCTTGGTGCTGTGCAAAGCGTGTCCAAGATGTGTTTTACTGCAATGTCATGCTAAGTTGCCAGGATAACTACTATTAGCAATACAAGCTGATAAGAATATATTTCTCTCCATGTTAATATTTAAAAGTTCAGATAGCTATTTATAAACAGCACAGTCTTTATTTAATCTGTAAAGATATTTACTCACACATGAAGTACTTGGAAAAATACTGGCTTCCTCAACTTGGAAGCCAGAAATCCCAGCTTCTGAGGACAAACCGAATCTGTCACATTCACAAAATAACAGTCAACCCCCCCCCCCCACCAAAAAAGGTCACACACTCTAATATTTAAGTTTGATTACAGCACACATACACTGTGGCGTTGTTTCGAAAATCTTCTGCAATGTCACAAGATTTATTTCTCTTGCATTGACGACAGTAGAGTCTGACTGCTGCACAAAGCCTTCTCCGGCATCCTCCAAAGATTCTCAATGGAGCTCAGGTCTGGACTCTGTGGTGACCGACCCACGTGTGAAAACTATGTCTCATGCTCCCTGAACAACTCGTTTATAATTTGAGCCTGATGAATTCTGGCATCGTCATCTTGGGATGTGCCTGTGTCATCAGGGTCATTGTATGTTGATAGTGAGCTGACCTCATTCTGGAACACATACTGAACGGAGACCTGACCAACTGCAGCAACCCCAGATCAGCCCTCACTAGGCATGATGGGTAATCACTTCACCCACCTCTCTTCTTACCCTGGTGCCCTCATCACTCTGGAACTTTGGGTAAATCTGCACTCATCAGACCGTATGACCTTCTTCCATTGCTCCAGAGTCCAATCTTTATGCTTAAATTGAAGCCTTTTTTCCCTGTTATTTAAGGAATCACAAAGCACAGTCATTCAGGATTTTCTTCCGGCCACATTTCCTCCTTGAAGACGATGGGTCCCCCACAAGTAGTAGTTTCTGAAGTAGTTTCTCCAATCTCAATAGATGCTTTCTCATGTGAAATCTTTCATGAGTTCGTTTTGTCTGAATCTCTAGCATCATGTGACCCATTATTGTCGGTGTTTAGAGTTTGGAAACAATCCATTATCTAACCACAAGTTATTTGTGGCGAAGATCTTGCGCAAGATTCATCGCAGATGCACAAACATGTTGACTTAAGTTTTTTCATGTTTGCTTTTTAGTAACTTAAGCGTGCATGTTTAAATAGAGACGTATGATTCATATTATGACCAAACCTGAGGATTGTTTTAAACTTGTAATGACTTCTGTTGTCAATGCTGCAACTCATGGTGCTTTTTTCCAGGAGCATTTATCATTTCTTAAAGCAAGATCCAGTTTCTGTTTCTGTTTACATTGGTTTTCTCAAATTCAAACAAAGGAAGGTCTAAGATGAAGATGGTGTGAATTTACTTTGCAATGTTTGACTTTTATGATGCGTAATGTGTTGAAAGACCTTCCTCTTTCAATTGTTATCGAATATTTTATGTACAAGTTTGCTATATTAACATCCAGCTTAAACAGTTTGCAAAGGCCTCCTCTTTCTCAATCAGATGCAACAATGCAATGAATTAAATCAACTTCTTAAGGAAGGAAGCTGTGTTAAATATGTTTTAGAAAGGAAGGAAGACGCGGTGGCATCAGCCCATCGCAAAGTCACAGAGAAGAGGAACAGCAGTTCGCAGAAAAACCAAATCCGTCCATGTGATGCTGTCTGGTTTCTATCAGTTTTAGCAGGCAGCGTGTGCCAGAACATGCTGTTCTCTCAATAAGGCTGGCTGCTGTTATTATGCAACACATCAAGTAAAAGGAAGTGGAGCCCAGCAAGTTATTTGTGCCGCTTGTTTTTTTCATTAATTCTGCTGCTAATGAGCTTAGGATGCGACAAATGAGGCCTCCGTTTATTTAAATCAAAAAGAGCTCTTAAAAAGACAGCCAAGACTTACTTTATTTTTTTATACTTTATTTTTATTTTATTTTCTCACAGAGTCATCTAGAACCATTTATATTATTTGGGCTTTACAAATATCAGACATTTGTATCTGCTGGTGTGTAAACCTATTTACAATTTAGCATACAAATAGGAAAAGCATAACTAGTCATCGTTAAAAGTGCTTTAGTGTAGTGGAAGAGGAAGACTGTGAAAAGTGAAGTGCATTCACAAAAAGCAAAACAAGAAAGAAAAATGGACCGTGCTTGATCTCATGTGTTGCACATAAAACACACCAAACATAGAAACTCATAGCATATTTCATCCACAGCAAACTGTGTTCATAGCTTCACAAGGCGATAGACTAAATATCTATCATGGTAACTACATATAATGTAATGTTTGTACTTTAATAGTACTACTGGGGATGTCCATCTTCACAGGTGGCACATCACTGACATTCATTCAAACAAAAAGGTGAAAAATAAACTTTTTTGTACAAAAACTGTGCTGCAAGCATATTTACAATGCACAGAGATAGTGCCAAACATGCTGGCATCATTGGAAGTGCAACTATACAAAAACTGTGACCAAATCTGCGACAGAAGGAAACAAACTCTTTGCTTTCGCTTCACTCAATTTCAACTAAATTATTTCTACTTTAGAGGAACGTTTTTAGTATTTTCAAACGTAAGACTCCTTTGCATACGAAAATTCCTCAAACACTGGCTGGCTGCATCTCCGGGACACCATCTCATGCTGGCCCTTGGAGACCGACTCGGACATCGCCCTCTGGCGAAACGGCTGCCGCCGCTCCACGATTGTGTCCTGTGCCGTTTGAGAGAAGCAGTCCTGGTTGTATGAGTACTCTCTGACTGGAAGGTCATAGTTCATAGAGGAAGGGCGGGACCTCCTGATCTGCGTTATGGCGTCCTGTACGGTCATGGAGCCGTAATGCGGTGGGGGCGCTATGTTCTGCACTGCCTGCTCATACGTTGGAGGCCTGGAGGGCAGCCTGCTGTCCACCTGCTTGAACACTTCGATGGCGGACAGAGGGCGTGGCTTGAGCAGAACGTCGGCGGAGGGATCTGCTTCACTCTGCGAATCCTCCTGAAGAGTCTCTGGGAAGGGGTTTTCCTTCTGAGTGTCCTTCTTTAGGCTGCTTCTGCTGAAGGCACCCAAGCTCCTGGTTCTCATCAGGACCTTGGAGGCCACCCTCATGGACTGCGATCGCCTCTTCTCCTCTGAAATCAGCTTGGGAACGTCCAGCTTGCCGTTCGTCGTCACCAAAGCCTGACTGTTGTCCTTCTTGGAACTCCTTGGCGAGCCCATGGGGGAACTGGTGAAGACGGAGCTCTCCGACTGGTTCGAGGCGGTGCTCTCCAGGGAAGAACAGGAGCAGTCCTTGCCCATGTAGGGCAGCGGATCCATGTTGGAGCTGCAGCTCAGCTTGGGGAAAGACAAAACCGAGCTGGCTCCACCGCGGCTTTTCAGCAAGAAGGAGTCGTCTGAGATCTGCTTTTTCAGCGGCTGGCCGTCAAAGTTGTCCCGCTGCATGGAGCAGTCGTCGTGGCTCCTGGCGTGGCTGCACAGGTTCTCCAGACTCTCCGGGAGGAGGAGGATGGGCTCGGAGCAGCGGCGGTTGAAGGGAGCCTTGTTGTCGAAGGCGGCGTCAGACTGCCAGGACGGGGTGGTTATGCTGGGACTGAGGGATGAATACGAAGAAGACGAGCCACGGCCTCCATCTGTGGAGCTTCTCTTCTCTCCCGCCTCTCCATCGCCATCCGGGTCAGTGCTGTCGTACGCAGAGTCGTGGTGGACCGAGGAAAGGGAGTCTACGTGGTGGGAAAGAGACAACAGTTAACACAAATAGATACAGTGTATGTGTTGCTTTAGTCTCTAGAGAAAATGTGTCCAAACTTCATGACCCAGGGACCAAAACTGGCAAATTTGAACAACTGGTGGCCCACAAAATTCATGCAAAAGTTTGTTTATTTGTATATCATATGTATATCATTAAAGATCCAAAACATGAAAATGACTTCACTGTTACAAGAAAAACAGAGAATTTCCCAATGTTTTGAATCATCAATGATTTTATATTTTGTTGGCAAACCATTGCCAAACAAAAGAATTTCAAAGCCCATGCTTTGGACTCTAATTTATGAGTTAGTCTTTAATTACCTTCATCTGTATCCAGCAAGCATGGAATATTTTCTCCAAGAATCCCACAGTTCTCAATCAGGAACTGAGTTAGTTCTGTGGCCTGTGCAGGAAAAAAAAGAGAGGAAAAAGACTGTAAAACAATCCAGACAGAACATAATTTCGTTTCTACACCATAATCTAGAGGAAAGAGTCCCTTGCAAGTGTGATCTGGCTTGTGAAAACTCATGAGGTTTTCTGCACAGCTAACCACAAAGCTTCAAAGCAGAAAAAGTGAGAGAGCAAATTCATCTCAAGAGTTTCTACCTTCTGCATCTTTTCCCTCTGCACGTCCAGCGGCGTGCCATCCAGCTGCAGCAGGGTGGGGCCGATGCACACCGCCAGATTGGAGGCGTCCATCTTGTTGGTGTCCGAGCTCTCCAGGATGCAGTGGAAGAGGCAGACCAGGTACTGCAGGAGGAGTTTGTTGGGCCCTGGAAGATCATCGAATACCCTGGCAGCGGAGGAAGGAAGAGAAAAAGAACAGGAAGGAGATAAGTTTGGCGGTCTTCAACTTGCTCAGAGTTTGTTCCCTTTTTTAAACTGATCAGACACAGAAAGAAGAAGTGGCTTCTGTACGGCCTACAGATGGCGGACAGTGGGATATTCTGCAGAAAAAAACTCCGCTCAGAAAACCCTTTGTCTGCTGTTAACCGCATAAGCATTGATAAAAAAAATTAAAAAAAACACAAAAGATGTCCTTCCACATATAAATACCACATCTTCCATTGAAAAGAGGATGTAGGTGATAAAAATGTCTCTGGGCAGACCAGTTGGGAGTGGGTGTAGCTTTACTCACCTTCTGATTTCCAGAGTTCGCTGCTCGGTGTCTTCATGGTCCAGAGCTGCTGTCCACCTGTTGTAAAGGTCAGACCTGAGCAGGCTGTGGGGAAGTTCTTTCAGGAAACACTGCAAAAATAAAATAAATAGGGATGAGCTGCAGGAACAGTAAAAAAAATAATAATAATTCTAAGGTGGTTTAAGATCCTTCATAGTACAGATGGTTTCTTTAGTGTTTAAGGCAGCTATGATGGAAAACAGATAGCAGCTGGTGCGGTAAATTGTTGTAGCAATGTGAGGTTTTTTGCAAACCAATGATATTTCTAGTTGTAAAAAAAAAAAAAAAAAAAGCGATTTAATCTTAAGAATGCCAGTGTGTTCTGTGTTACTCACTTTGAGCAGTCCGACCAGCAGATGGACCTGCTGACTCTCCAGGTCCACGTCTGTGCCGTTATCCAGCTGCTCCCTGAGGTCCTTCATCAGCCGGGTGTTGCACGGCTTCCGAAACACTCCCTCCGTAGACGGGCCCATCTTCCTCAGCAGCAGCAGCAGGTCCTGATGGGAGCAAGATGCAGTGAGTAAACATGCAGCAAAGTAGGTGTTTGCTGTTCAGAAACATGGGATAAAAGATTTTTGTATTTCCAACATTTCAAAATAAACTTACTGTGATGGGTTTGGGAAGCGAGTAGTCATCTGGGCAGATGTTGCTAAGTGGCTGCCCAAACAGCTGATTCTTGGTTCCTTTATTTGCGTGGCATGCCTTGCTGGAAGTCCTCCTGAGCTTCATCCTGTTCCTCACCAGGTTCCATTTGGTTTCTGAAGGCGACAAATGCACCGTTAGCATAATCTGATAACACATCACATGACTGAGACAAACGCAGTGCAAACAAAAGTTTGTTTTGCTCAACCTAAGCAGGCGCTAGATTTTCCTTTTTTTCGACTCTGCGGTTAATTTTTCAAACCTAATGGGCCCTCCCCCTCTGCACGGTGGCAGAGACCTGCACCATAGCCACCGCACGCGCGAGAGAGAGACACACAGAGGAAGACGTGTGCAAAAATTGTTCAAACTCACCAGAGGATTGTGTCAGTCGCTCCTCTTGATTGTTCAACTGCTTTGACAAAGCGCAGCTCTTCGCATCACCCTGGAAACATAATGAAGGAAAAGAGATGTGGTGATGAACATGGAAGAGGAACATGAGCACGCAAGAGCAAAAGCAGAAGAATCAGGGGCTCTTTTTCAATTTTAACCACATAGCACTTAGCAACATGTCCAAAATGAAATGAATGATCAAAGGTTATGTCACCAGAGGCATAAGCAGTCACCTCCCATCTCCTTATCAGATTTTTGCAACAATATCAAGTTGTACTGTACATCCTGCACATATCTACACTTGCATATATATACACACACAAAAAAACACATTTTTGATCACAATAAGTTTATCTTTTGACCTACCTCCGGTGTAAGCACAATTATTTGCTCCATGCCACCTCCTGTTAGAGTTTTAGTCTGTAACCAAAAGAAAGATGTTATGAGAAGTGTAATTGTTTAACTGCAAGCTTGAATTTTTGTTCAGTGGAGTTCCAGTTTAACGTGGCAGTGCAGACTTACAGCGATGCTGCCACTCAACACCTTCATGAGGACGTCCGGGGGTGAGGAAGAAGCACAACCAGTCCTCGTTATTGCGTCTCTAATTTTTCTGCAATGGCGATAAATACAAAAATTGTTCAAAATGCTGCACGTTTCCATCAAGATCTGCTCTAAATATATATATATATATATTCTTTAAAATAGAAAATTAAAGCTTGGTGTTAAGAGTTTAAACAGTGAATCCTTATGAGTTTCTATGTTTATAATAACCAAAACCTTCATTCAGGAATTTGATGAATTAATTTTTAGCTTCATCTCAACAGTCCACTTGATCTTAACATTTAGCTGCACCAGTAGTCAGAAAATATGTAAAATATGTACATTTGGTAAAAAGGATTAAATATTGACCTCACCTGTGAAGAGTATCTGACCAGCGTTCTTTCACCTCAGGCGAGCTGTGGGCGAGAAAACAGCATGGTATGAGTTACTAAATCCACAGAGCGACTCCAACACGCTTCTCGACTGACAGTGGGAGGAATGAGACGAGCCGCGCATCCACTGCGTCTTTTAACAACTCTGGTGGAAAGTGTATCTCAGTCATGGGGAGAGGAAGCAGCGTCACGGCATGCCCCATTCAGACACCTTCCACTTCCTCATAGACGTGCAGCGCTGCGGTGGCTTTGTCCACCAGTGGAAACAGGATGGCGACCCAAATACGCGTACCCACGTGCTCACCTGTGAGGTTTCGGGATTGAAACATCAGATATACCGGCCGGCACTCGTGTTTTGTCTGTTAAAATGGCGACACGCTGTTTATCTAAGGCTCCAAATCGAAGCAAATGTGAAACCTTCACACGGTGAATCACAACTCAAGTCCAGTCAGACAAAAAGAGAAGTGTTCTCATCTTTAAACACAACAACTCAAAACCCACTTGGGTATTAATCAGTTTCTTGGAATACAAA
Organism: Poecilia latipinna; assembly: GCF_001443285.1. Classification (NCBI taxonomy): domain Eukaryota; kingdom Metazoa; phylum Chordata; class Actinopteri; order Cyprinodontiformes; family Poeciliidae; genus Poecilia; species Poecilia latipinna. The sequence continues at coordinate 87,354 of NW_015113341.1, forward strand.
AATGGGTGAAAAACACAGTCCCAGTGTTCGATTGTGATGACTTTGCGAGAAACGTGGGAGTCACTAAGCACCACAAATGAGCAATTTGTCATCTGGTGCAGCTTTAGTGATCAGAAATTCACAGCAGGGAAAAATACACTTTCATTCCTTTTTAGCCAATCACAAAGTCTTGACTACAAAGGATGAGTAAGGTTTTTCCTGCACTTCATCCTTACAGTAAAAGCCTGCATTTCTTGACAGCCTCTGCCGTTAATTCCCTCAGACGGAGACGTGCTTTGCGGCGATGTCCAAACTTCCTATTTTTGTTGTAGAGTTTTTGTCTTGTGATGCTCCAGGCCAACTTTCTTTTTGGTACTTCCTCGTTTTCCGAAAGGCCACACATCATATGACCATTCTACTACTGAATATGTGCACATATTCTCAGTTAATGATTTGCAAGACATTTTGAGGAAAAACATTTTTTACACCGAATTTCAAAAGGTTTTCATTCCCATTTTACATTTTTATATTTTGTCACATACACACCTGCACAACCAATAAGAAAGTACAAAGTGGTTTCTGTATGGTAAGTCAACAACAAAATACTTGTAATTTTCAGCAGACATTGCACAGCGCATACAGCGGTAAGTGTAGCTAACTAAATGTGCAGGAGCTCCACCTGGGTTGCTAGGTGACGGTCTGGAATTCAGTGCGGTTGCTAGGTGACGGGCAGTCCCTGCTGATTTGTGAAGTTATATTCGGGAGGTTTTCACAGGGCTCATTTTCCAGACACCAAGGAAATAAACTTTTTGTGCCAGAAACATCTCAGTGATTTTCTTAAGTGCTTAGGCTATTTTTTGGAACCAGTACAGACCCAAACCTGGCTAAATTTGAGATATACATAATAGATTTTTAAATAATAGATTTTTAAACATACAGATAGAGCTATCAAAGTCAAAGCCCAGAATAAAATCCAATTGAGAATGCGTCGCATCTTGAGTTATTCTGCTAAGACTAATGGGTAAAATGTCAGTCTAGATGTTCAAAGCTGGCGTAGAATAGACATACCCTAATGGTGCATTCACACCAAACGCATTTCACGCATCAGGCGTCTCTGGTCTACATTCAAAGTCTATGTGGAGGCACGTCGATGTTTCGCTTCTCCAGTGTGGCGCGATTTGGAGCCCTGGGAGCGTTTTGAGCGTCTGACAAACTGGCCGGCAAAGTGAGACAACAACCAGAGCAATTTTGACGCATCTGACGCATCCTGCGTGTCTTACACGTCTTATGCACCTTACGCGCCCTCGATGCGCCTTCAAAGAGACTTTGAATGTAACGCACAAAACGCGTTTGGTGTGAACGCACCACAACAGATACACCTGTCACACTTTTCAGGGAAAAGTTTTAAAAACCAAATGTCCTTTCACTTTAAAAGAAAGAATAACCATGGGTTCATTATTCCTGCTTGCTTAAAAAGTGTTGAAAACTGCATGGATGAAGCAATGATCACATGAAGATACTCATTGCTACACAAATGCATGATCCTGCTTGAGACACTTGTGAATCAACCTGCTTACATGCAGCTGTTTGTGTGTGAGTCAAGTGCTGTGTGTTTGACCTCTCACCGAAAACACACGATACAAAAAGTGAGAGCCCAAGCCAGGACAAGAGTCAGCCTGGGATCAACGTCCCCCGCTGTCCCACTGTCGTCCTCCTCTTCTTTCTCTTCCTCCTCAAAGTCACAAAGCCAAACGTCCTCCAGGTTCACTCTTTGCTTTAGGCGGTAGCTGGCTGTTGACCTGTTCCAGCAGAACCGAAAAGAGAAGCAATAAGAGAGCTAAATCATTTTTCTGATTTCTATTTATACCTGTGTTTGGTGTCCATGTGGTACAAGTCTCAGTTCCATAAATTTCTATCTTATTTATTGACTTTTCTTTTAGACTTTGTAAACAAAATGATCAGAAAATAGTTTTGTTTTGAAGAGTTTTGTTGTTGACGAGTGTTTCAAAGAGGTTTACTTTCCAAACCATCCACTGTTTATCGTTCACTGTTGAAACAGAGAAATTATGTTTTAGATTACATTTGTTCTTGACATTTCAATGAATTTCCCTATATGTGCAGTTCACTACCTGTGCTCTAAAACCAACAGGCTGATATTTGAGTGAAACACCCAACAAAACAGCATCCGTATGACCGTGAGCCATTTCTCCCTTTGGCTCTAGACTCGCACGCTTATTTTGGTTAAATTTAACTAGAATATCTTGAACTATAGTTCACTTCCTGCTTTTGAAGCGGTCTCTGGTCCGCTTTGCATTCACATACCAACGGAACCGAGACCTAGGTTTGTAGGCAGACCAGAGATCAGAGTTCGATTACACATTCACACCTCTCCAAACAAACTGGACTTTCATGGAAACGAGCCAGAGTTTGATTAAAGTGAACTAAACAGGATTGGTGTGACTGATGCAGCCTTAGGTGGCACATACATAGGTGGGTGCCATTTTTTATCCTGTCTTGACCAACATCAAACTTCCATCCATCCATCCATCCATCCATCCATCCATCCATCCATCCATCCATCCATCCATCCATCCATCCATCCATCCATCCATCCATCCATTTTCTTTACATCCTTGTCCCTTAGTGGGGTCGGAAGGGTTGCTGGTGTCTATCTCCAGCTAACGTTCCGGGCGAGAGGCAGGATTCACCTTGGACAGGTCGCCAGTCTCTCACAGAACATCAAACTTATATAAGCAATTAACAATTCTAAAAAAAAAAAATTAAATCCCATTTGAAATCAAATTTTCTACACACATAAAGCTCTGGAAAAAATTAAGAGACCACTTAATATTAACATATACCTACATTTTATAGGTATATGTTTGAATAAAATGAACATTGTTCTTTTATTCCATGAACTGCTGACAAATTTAACATTTATTTGCAGAAAATGAGAAATGGTCAAAATAATGAAAAAGATGCAGTGCTTTCAGACCTCGAATAATGCAAAGAAAACAAGTTCATATTCATTTAGAAACAACAATACTGATGTTTTCACTCAGGAAGAGTTCACACATCTATATTTGGTGGAATAACCATGAGGTTTTCAATAGGGTTCACTTCAGTGGTCTCTTTATTTTTTCCAGAGCTGTATGTGATTGTGTGTGTAGGTAGAAATTCTCAGTGGTATATAAACAAAAAGCCTTGTCATAGCCTTGTACAATTTTCCAATTGGGTTTTGCATCTTCAACTGTAACAGCGAATGATACAAAGCTGTTTTCCAACCATCTTTTCCCCAACTAAAGTAATCATCAAAAAATTTGAAAGTAAAGTGTCTAAAGCCAGACACAGCAAACAACTGTTATCACGTGACCAAACAACTGACAGTCTCTCCAAAAGAAATCTGAAAAATGAGTAATGATGCGCAAAGTCATCTGTGGAAGTAATTGGTTTTCATGAACAGGTTTACTGTAGCGTGCTGTTGTCCCAGCTGTGCATACCTACAGGAACAGTGGGTAGGTTGTGGTACAGAGATGACTGTGAAAATCCTCCCACTCAAAAGCTATAAAACTTCCACCGACTTTTACAAACAGATCGGATCTAAACTGAGCTGTGAGACAAGTTACAGTGAAAGTTGTTAAGGTTTGTTTTAAAGTAGTTCTGTGGGTTAAAAAAGCTAGATGATACCTTTTACTAGAGTTAATTTATGTTGTACCTGTATCGGCACTTTGGCTTAAATTAAAAGCAGATAAAAGTTACTTATGGTTTGAAATAGGCATCTGAGAAAAACAAATTTTTCAAGGGAATACCTTTGATTTCCCCATCTAATAACGTCTCTCACAGGGAAGCACCCTGCTTTCTTTTTCTATTAATGTAAACTCAGTGTGACTGCGCTGCGTTGCTGGGAGATTCCCCAACAGTCCAAGCATGCAGTTCAAAAATACACAGTTTGTTTCTGCTTCCCTATTTTTACTCTGTAACAAACACGTGGCATTTTCAACAGAAAGCCCGTCAAAAAGAAGAAGAAGAAGAAAAAAAACTCTAAGCCTATAAATCAACTACACTCAACTTGTTGTTCCAGATTAATTCAAACGATATATCCATAGGAATGTAGGGAAAACTTACTTTAGTTTTGCGAAGATGAGGACATCAGTGAAAAGAAACAGGTGTCGCTCCTTCGTCTTTGTCCCCTCAGTGACTTGGACGCATTCGTCCAGCAGCAGTTCACCGTTCTCGCTGGTCAAACCGAGGACAAATGGACTCTGTTCAACAGACACCCAGCAGGGAGCCTCTTCCCTGAGGCAGAGGACACACACCAAAGCATGAGTGATTCTCAGCCTCACCAGGCCAAACAGACTCCAGAAGAATGAAGGCTGTTTCCTAGATCCTGCCTTTAATGGAAAGAGAAGTTCAAATCCTTAAACTGCTGGGAAATCACCTTATTCAAATTAAAATATTTGTAAAGGTCATCGTTAGAAAAACAAAGCAGATGGTCTGGGTTAGTATCAGTTTGAAACAGCAAGTGTAAAAAGGGTAAATCCAGACAAGTTGTGGTCACTTCCTGCTTTCTATATCTTATTATTGTTGGTTTGTTTTTTATTCATGTCTCGATGTCTCGAGTAGTAAAAACCTCAAATAGTCATATACTGTAGAGAGTTCTGGTTGTAGAGAATTTGAAGAACAATACTGGAATCGATCATTAGCATTAAAGTGTTTCATAATTTAATTGTAAATGAAATGTATTCAATTACAGTATGATCTTATATGGTTCTCTTTGATTTGAAGTGTTGTACAAAACTTATAGTGGCGAGCAGGAGAAAACCAAAACCCTTTATATAACAGCACAAAAATATAAAAAGACCTGTATTCACTTATGACATATAATTAACATTTTAACTGACTTAGTTATTCTCTATTTATGTAAAAGCATTCATATTGACTACTAGAGGTAATATAGCTATTGTAATTATTACGCTGATGCTTTGAAAAACCTTATTGCTCTGTTAGCAAAACATCACAACAAAAGTGACTATAAGGTTGATAAGCTAACAGGCCAACAAGCAGACATGTTAACATTTTTGGCTTTATTCTTTACATTTTATTTTAAAATGTCACAGATTGGAATTGTAGTTTTTCTGGACAACACAAATTGGTATTTTATGCAACATTTGCAACAGTTTAAAATCGTTTGTCCTAATAAAGACGATAACAGTTAGCCTAGCTAACTATAATGCTGACACTGCCCCCAACTAGCTCCTCTGTGGAAAAAAGCATTTCCCCCCTTACTGTCTACTTCTGTTTTACTTCAATGTCACATTTTATGTATTACAGAAACTAATCTTAACAAAGACTAAAATATATTGTGATGATGCTCCAAACTTCTGAGAAATTGTTCTGTTTAATGGAAAGACAAAGGTAGAACATTACCTTTGTTTTTGTGAAACACCCTTTGCATTTGGGGTTTAACAACAACAAAAAAGTCACACCAACAGTTGTTATATTGCCATCATGACCTTCTGGGGCAGCTTTGCTGTTTCAGGACACATTATAAGTTTTATGATCTGAAACATGTAAGTGAAACACACAGTAAAGCTCTAAGGTGTCAAATACTTTTCACAGCTCTGTCGGTGGTACAAATGCCCAGCGGAGTCTTTAAATACTGTAGAACTGTAGTGATAGGCAGCTCACTTAGTTTATATGGTTGCAAAATGCTGAACCAATTATAGTTGCGACTTGTAGGGTACAATCAGCAGCTTAATTTTAGGTTGCTATTCAGCCATGCACATTAAAATGTTGAGTGTGATAGTTGTTCATTTTTATAATTTGGAAAAATGTACTTGTGGTTGTGCTTTACATAAAGTTATAAGGTTTTAAAAAAGTTTTGCTGTTTTGAAACTCAGGCTTTTAAAGCAAAAGCGTGAAACAAACTGTTAATGCAGCTACGTTCTCTATATACAAGCTTTTATATTAAACTTTAACACGTACAGTGCTCATATTTCAAAGGCACTTCAAAATATTTCAACTTCCTCTAACCGGTTGTCTGAGCAGAAACAGATGAGGGCAAATTTTAATTTGTTGTGAGGAGTTACAGACACATCCTAATAAAAGTCAGTTCACTCGATGCTTTAGGAGATCATTAAAAAGTTTAATACTTCACCTCAGTAACGTACTCTACGATTGAAATTCAACTCAAAAAGATAACTTTCTGTTACATTCAGTGTGTTGACTTTAAGTGTTTATTGCTGTGTACCCAAGAATATCATGGGAACGTTAAGTGGAAGAAAAAAATGCCCATTGACACGTAAAGTGGCATCCTTTGAATCTTGTAGCAATGCTGATTCAAGAATTTGTGAGAGATTCATACAGACTAGACTGAATGAGAGACAACGTTAGAAGCAACTTACATGAACTGAGGGGAAAAAGTGTAATTGCTCTGTGGTCCGAAGTCCTATTTTCAGGTAAATTTTGGATTTAATTTTTGGAAAATCAGCAGCTTTTCAGCAGGTCTTGGCATCTACCCACGCAACAGTAACAATACTCACTTTAAAGGCCATGGTGTCACTATGCTTTGTTTGCGACCTGACTCATCTGACCTAAATCCCACAGAAAATATGCACGAGACGCACCAAAGCAGTAATTTATGGAAAAAGAACACAGACAAAAAATTGCAAGCACATACTTTTCACTAGGTTGCTATTTTTACATAATTTTTAAAACAAATTTTATTGGTCTTATGGCCTAATTTAGTTTTCCACAAAACTGAACTTTGTATTTATTCTCGGCTGTAATCCATAAACATCAAAATTACCAGAAATATTAGAAATATGTCACTCTGTGTGGAGTTACTCTATAGGATTCAGTTCATTTTTTGAATCGAGTTACTGAAATAAACGTCTTAATGACATTCTAATTCACATAGATGAAGTTGTGTGCGTACATTAAAACTAAACTGCCTACTCAGGGAAGAAAGGACTCTGTAGGTATCAGGAAGCACCACACAAAGGTGCAGCTAAACTTCAAAGGGGTTCATTTTCCCTCTGTGTGAAAAAAAAACAAAAAACTAGCAACCATTTTCCAATAAACACATGAATAAGATTGTCAAATATGATAAACAAATGGATCATATTTGTTATGGAAAAGTTGGCTTAAGTGATTAACCGAATCCAGGAAAGTCACTTTTGTTGATGTTTGTGTCTAAGCTAGTTGAAGCGGAGATCAAACTGGTTTATGTTGAGCGAGTGTGAAACCAGCTTTGGTGTTCGCTCATCCCACTGCCTCTTGGTTAGGAGCAGAAATTCAAATCGCTTCCACGGAGGTGGTTTCCCTGCGTTTTCTCTGTGGCCTACGATCGATGACTCATAACACGCAGACAAATAAAACAGTGTGAGAGTTTTTGGTACTCTAAAATAAACAACATTAAAAAAAAAGAAAAGCAAAAGCTGTGGTGTTGTCAATACGAAGCTGAGTTTGCTTGCTTTTTGAGGTTGAATTGGAAAAAAAATTTTTAAATGAGGTCATAATTTTTCACACCAAAACATCAAGGATTCAACTGCATTTCTTTGTCTCATGGACAAAGCTTTTTAATTATTATTTAGATATAAAATTGTAATTCATAGCTTTTTTGTTAAATGTTTGCTTTATGTTAAAGACAGCGCTTTTCACTTGTAACACTGTATAGTAGTAAAAAAACGGAAGAATAAAAACTGCGTTTAACCTCAGCATGTGTACGTCAGTGGCGTACCCACCAGAGTGAAACTAACACCCACAGCCCGCCCCCCTCCATGATGTCGAATGTCTGAGCTTTGACTGACTGGCTGGTCTTGTGAGGGTGGGTTGTGTCTGACATTTGTCTCCTTTGCGCTGAAGAAGTCACCCACCACCGCGGGGGTCTCCGCGCAGCCCCCTGATGATGACGGCTTGGAAAGGTTAAACGTTTGACAAACAAGATGGGTCGATACAGAGCCCACATGTGTGACTTAACAAGATTTAAAGTAGGCAGAAGGTGTCATGGTGGATTTTCTTGGCTTTTACGGTTCTATCAAAACATCAAAACAGGGTACAGCAGTTAAACGTATTTCCTAAAGTAAGACTAAAGCTTTAATTTTATTTTAGGTGATCTGTAAAGACTGTTTTTGTGGCCATCTAGTCTCGAAAAGGCGACATACTTAGAACCTTCAAATAACATTTGTGTCTTAAATATTGTTTTATCAATCAAATCAAATCAGTTTTATCTGTATAATGCCAAATTACATATGTGAAAATATTATTTAACTTTAAGAGGAGCTCATCGAATGCAGAGATAGTTATTTTTTAATATGGGTAGTTTTATCAATATTTTCTACCAAAACCGGTCCTTTGAGATTTGTGATCTTTATATTGCCCAAAATGAAAATGAGTTTGACATCTAAACTACAAACTTCTTCAGGAAACTTTTATGTACAAAAAAAAATGTATAACAATTTACAGGTTTTTTTCTAAGAATTACTGTATTTGTTTGCCACATTCAAATGGCTTGAATCATAGAAATCCAAGCGCGAACTGAAACCGTAACAAACAAATGTTGTTAAATCACTCAGATCCTGTCGACACATAAAACTGGCGGAGAGGAAAGTTTAAGAGTAGTTTGAAGGTATCGTTTCAAAACGTTTGTGGGTAAAACCCCTCGGGGGACATCTGTGTTTGAGGCCGGCCTGGCTGTGCCGAGTGGTAAACATGGTGGCAAGTCGCAGGTGTCACACATGGTGGGTTCAGGGGGGACAGGAAGTGTGCTTCTTTCTCTGTTTGCTCTGTGTGACTTTCAGATTGAGTGCTGCCACCTGTTTGTGTGGGGACATTTTTATGTTTCTGTAGTATTCTAATACTATTAAAAGTAAAATGTGTCTTACTAAATGTACAAAGTAGGCTTTAAAGTCAATTGTGTGTGTTTGATTTTGAGAAAGATGCAGATATTTGGCAGCTTTATTACTCGTGTTTAGCAGCGACTAATAAACAGTCCTGCATTGTGTAATACTGCATTGTATGAAGTTTCTTATAATGTAAGCAAATGCTTACTTCTGTGACACTAAAAATGTAATTAACTACAAAATAAACCATGAAGCAACACAAAAAACAGAGGTAATAAACAAATGCAAACAGGAAGCAAACACAGATGAGTCAAACAGAAACCTGCTTGCGAAGAAGTAGAGTAGCTTCAAAAGTACTCATAACCTTTAAACTTTCTCACTTTTTTTTTAGATTGCAACCAGGAACTTTTATTAAATTTCTTTTTACGTGATAGATCAAGAAATCGTATCATCCAACTGTGAAACAGACAGAAACTAGTTTTCGCTTCTTTTAGTTACGAAAAGATAAATAAGTAAAACGTATTCAGTGACGAATCTCTTCTAAGCATTAGTGTCGAGTAGTTACATTTTAAAATCACCACACCTCAGAGAAAATTATGGATATCATCAGCACAGAATTAATCATTTAGATTAATAATTTAAAAAAAAAACTGTTAATGGTCTCTGATCTCGTTGGTCTCAAAGTTTTGAGCCAGTTCTGCTTTCTGAAGTCTGACACCTAAACTAGAACACGGTTCTTCTTACTGGGCTAAAGGATCACAAGAAGCTCTTCAAACATGCAAATTAAAGGATTACTGTGGAGTGTTTTGTGTTATTCTTGTATCAATGTTAATATTTTGGACTAACGGCCAATTCATTTTGGAGAAATATTAACAGAAACATTTTTATAATCTTTTCTTCTTGTCTAACATCATATCAAGCTAAGTGTTGTATCATCATGGACTGAAAGGCCACTCAGAGAGAAAGAAGCCATGACTCCACAGGAAACATAAAAAGGTAGCTTAGGGTTTGCAAACATTAACTTCTAAATACATGGCTTATGGTCTGAAACCAAAATTTAAGTGTTTGGCCATAAAAACTGTTGTAAACATTTGGAGGGAAACAGGAAAAGAGTCACCAACTTTGAAGTACAGGAGTGGCAGCATCATTCCCTGGGATTATTTTAGGAAATTATGACTAATACTCTTCACAAAACAGGTAGAAGTTTGAGAAAATATTATTTGTATATACTTCAGTCTAATATATCATTTGACTGACTTTCCCCACTGTTTATATCTGGTTTTAAAAGTATTAGTTCGTGCCAATGATTGCAGCCGTTTTGTGATTTTGACCTTCGTCGGAACTTCAGAAGGAAACTGCAGGAAATGTGTTTTTGTAAATACGTCGGAAATAAATGCCTTTCAACTGCTCCATTATGTTCAAGGTATTTTGACCAGTTTCGTTTTATGAATCAGTATTAGATGGAAGATTAAGGTTCATTGGTAAAAAAAAACATCTGCAGACTAAGCAAATGTGGTGACATATGTTGGCATTTGAAACTTTACTAATAATAGAATTAGTAAGAAAAGCAGGTGGTTTAACCTTTAGTTTAGCTTTTGACTACATTGATAGTTTTTTGTCAGAAACCTAGTTTCTCTTATCTATCTTTATTATCAACTGTATTTCAGCTTTCAATTCGACTCTTACACAGTTACAACATGCAAGATACCGTGAGAACCAACAGTAGCACAAATCGAGGGAGACTCTATCGCTATCTGAAGTTCAGAAGCTTAGTTCACGTGTGTAAATGCACCTTCACCTGTTTACATGTAGCAACTGCTTCAGATAAATGATTCGCACCTGATAGGCGACCAAGGCATCCCAAGGGCCTTCCCAAAGACCAGGGATGGAGCAGAGCGCCGCCTCTGCGCCAAATGTCTGAATTGCTGAAAAAGAAACGGAGGTTAAAGGTTAATTTAGGCATGGCAGCTTTATGACAGGAAAAGACTTTGGTGACTTCCTAATAAAGATTCTGGATGAAAATGTTTCTCTGGCTAAGAGAGATTGATTAAATTAAATTAAACATGATTTGATCATAAAATGAAAAAATACATGAAACTATTCTAAATGAAATGAAATAAGATGTTTTCTCTCTTTTAATATGAGTTAAAACAAATCTACATGATAAACTAGAGTTGGAATCTGTAAGCCGAGACTCCAGAGCCACAAGTGGCTCTTCAGATCGTCTACAGTGGTTTTTGATTAAAAAATGAGAAAGAACCAACTAAAGTTTTTGAATACAGATATAATAACAGACACGTTTTTTTTATTCATTTTTATTTTCTCATGGAATAACTGTATTGAATTTCCACAGCAGAGGAAGCTTTTTAGAACCTTTTTTATATTTATATCATTTTCCACAAATCTCAACATCCCACAGAAGAAAATACATCTGTGGTATTTTTAATAAGTTCCAGGTTTTTCTTTATTTCAATATCTAACAATAGAAAAAGTGACTTTTAAAATTACAACAAAACTCTTATAATTGGTATTTATCCTTTTTCCAAATCATGTTCAGAATAAGCGTCACAACTGTTGCCCTTTGAAAGAAAGTCCACCTTTATGCAAGCCAGGTTTAAACTAAGAGTAATGACACAGTCAGTAAAATAAAGGTTTTAACCATGTCTTAGTTTTTCCTAACAGACTCAAACACAAGTTTGAGCTTTTGTTTGTGTGTGTTTTATCCAAAACAAGAAGCGTTTTCATGCTGGCTGCTTTTGTGCTCTAATTGCTGCACTGAGTAATTAGGTGAAGCATAATAGACGCTGAAGGAAAACACAGCAAAACACAAACAAACAGGAACTGGAGTTCTAAATAAAAGGGTCTCCGTCTGCAGCCCGGGCCCCGCTGCCACATGCGTGGCAAAGTGAAGGACATGAAGGGACTGCGGTGACCTGGGCACACACCTGCCGCAGCATCTCTGGCTGTGAATGAACCTCACTGTGAGCTTTGAAGCTTTCGGCATACTTGTATAAAACTAAAGCGAGAAATTAAACTTTTAATTAATAATACTTTTTGTATTCCCCCAAGGAAGACGGAAAAAACAGTCAAGTGCCTCACTACGCCCCCTAAAGGTAGAATGAGGTACAAAGTGTAGTTTAATTTTAATTTGCAGAAATATTACATAACTTTTAACAAATAAAAATGACAAAATTGGGGAGGGGGTTTCCACTGAAAGCCACGTAAAATATTTTTCTTAATCATTCTGTTGGTTATTTAAAAAATAAAAATAAAACAGTTTAAAGTCCTTTTGCTACTCTAATCATTTTTTTTTTATCTATGTCAATCTTTTAATAGTAAAAAAATATATTTTAATTTGGCTTTCCCACACTTCATCTAAATATTTTTAACATGCATATATTTAATAACAATATTTCAAAATTAAAAAGTCTGTATGAAGGCCTCCTAAACAACAGATAGATAAAAAAAAATAATGCTTGGTATGGTTTCCAAAGGAAATGCATAATCTCACACAGTACATTTTATTTCAGTATAACATTTATGAGTATTTTGGGGAAGTTTTTAACAAATTAATTAGTAATCTACTAATCACGATTTGGCACATCTTTTATTACCGCAGTGCAGCTAGAAGAAGATTAATTTTATATCTGGTGAACTATTGTTGTTATATTTTGGATAACTGTACTACTGAGGGACCCAATAACTTTTACTGTAAATCTTCAAATATTTATGCTATGTTAAATGAGGCTCCAATGGACTTTGGAAGACAAGGCCCACAGCATCACAGGTCCTCCACCATAGTGAGCATGAACTGCTTTTCTACTTAATGTTTTCCATCAGACCCGACGGCAGGAGTATTTGCAGAATCTCAGTCCCATCTGGGCGAAGCACACAGGTCCAGAAAAAGCCCCAGCCGAGTCATTTAAATTTGCAATAGTAAAAAAAAAAAAAAAAAAAGGCTTTTTCTTGTAGATTTAACCAAGTTTTAATTACTATTGAAGTGTGTTCCAAATCATGCTTATGAATCTCATGGGACTTGAAAACTATAGATGAAAAAGTGTAAAGTATGAATTGAAAAACTACTTAGGTTACATTAACTTTCAAGGAATCATAAGGGACGCCAATAAATTTAATAGATTAAATTCATGCTTCCTGTCTGCTAATGTTAAATGGGAAACATTTAAATAGTTCTGGCTATACAACAACAGAAGTCACCAGTACAGACCATTGTTTGTGATTTCAGAACAAGCAGAAGTTGGCTCTAGATTTTGGATCAATACTCACAGGGTGCATTGAAGCAGCTGCATCATCATAACTCCCCCTCCTCATGGCTGCGACTCCATAATCTGTAAGGTCCATGCCGTCCTGAGCTGTTTGAGGTCCGTTGTCACTTTGCAAAGTAATGGAGGATCAGCTCTGCAAGAAGCCAGGAGAGCTGCTGCAAACCGACGGCCCCCGTTCTGCAAAACTTTCTCTATTGAGTGCTGCTAATGAGGGTTTAAACAAAGGAGGCTTGCCTGGCAAACAAAAGCAGGAGAGGGGGGCTTTCTGTGGCGGACCTCATGGTGCTGCAGTCCCAGTCTCAACACTCCAACATCTCCCCTCCTGCACCAACACCCACCATCCCAGCCTGGGATGTTACGCTCCAGTGAGGCAACTTCGTCCCATAATGAGATCGTCATGCATCCCATTAGGGCCTTCCCACTTGTCCCCATTTCCAGGCTAATGAGGGTGACATGTTTGAACAATCGGGGTCACATAGATTGGTTCAAAACATGTGAAATATAGGCGCTTGCAGAACATTCAAATGGCTCCTCTTTTACTTACTGCCGGATGATTGGTGTGTTCAAATGTATAGCACAACCATCCATTCCCACAACCACTGGGACTCGTTATCTCGAGAAAACCATCGGGAAAAAGTATATGCGGAAAACGTCCGCACTCGGCTTCCGTACTTTTGTACAAGTTTTGCTTTAATGTTATTTTTTATCTACTGAACCTTTAATGGCTTTTGGAGAATACCCCTCAGACCTAGTTTGTAAAATACCGGAATTTACACATAACATTACAATTTCTCCATCTGTACTTAAGTAGTCTTACTCAAGTCATTTCTTTGATAACTACTTTTTACTTTTACTTAAGTAATATTCTAAAGTAGTGTAGTGCTGTAGCGAGTACCATATTTCGGCACAACTCATAGCTTATTATTCAAATGTTCAACAATTAGTATAAATACTGTCTCATACTTTCCTAATTCAGTTTTCGGTGAGTTCTTCTGTCTTTTTCTTGTCAGAAATTTGTCCATTTCGCGCTTGTTAGCTACATGCTAACTCTGCTAGCTCAAGGAGAAAAGCAGCTTCAAAGAAATTTGAACGTAGCAAATAACATTAAAATAACAGTTATTTTAACTTAGATAGTAAGTTCGATTTTATGTTTAAAAAAATTACAAATTTAAGATGAAAAATGTACTAACAGTCAATGTTTTTATTGTAGTATTTCCTTCTAATGTCATTGACTTTCTGAGGCCCCACTTTGAGAAACACTGTGCTAATCTACATTAAAACTCTCATTATGCAAATCATCCAAACTGAAACAATCCCAAACTACCATCCTTTCAACTAAGAACGCTAAATGTTAGATTTGAAGCTGATTATCTGGGGCCAGAAAAACCTTGTTGGTAACAAAACATAGAGCTGCGTAAAAGATGTATGCATCTTTGACCAAGAGCTGTGAAAAAAAAAAAAAAAAAAACAATGATGACGACGACCAATCACTGCAGAGCTTCATACCCACCTCTTGTCCTGCTTCTCACGCAAACTTAACCTCAATAAAGGAATTTTGTCTCCCTAAAATTCTCTACAGTACAGAGGAGAATGTCTTTTAAAGGATGAATTAAATTCTGAATTAAATTCTTGACTGGGACAAGAATGTACATTAACTTAGATAGGTTCAAGCAGCAGATTTATTGACGTTTTACTCCTTTAACCCAATCTTTATTGAATGAAATAATATTTTATTCTACCAGCTGTTTTCTTGAGGTGGCTGAATGCAATCTTTATTTCAAAACTTGTACTTTTTTTACCTTTACCTTAGTAAAAGTTCAACCTGTACTTTTATTTTTACTAGAATTTTTATTTTTTTTGTCATATAAGTACTTAAGAGAATGCGAGTACTTTTGACACCTCCTGCAATTCTTTTGTTATGGAAATCTGTCTATCTCTGATATGTAAACAAACAAGCCTGTTTCATTTAGTTTTTAAAATGTTTTGTCGAATTACATTTAAAAATCAATGTATGATATTTAGTGGTAAATGTCAGTTTCAATTTTGTCCTCGTGTGTAGAAAAGTCCAACTTTCCGTTTTGTTATTTTTGATTCACTCTAACGTTTCAAGTACTATCTAATCTTCCAGTGACCTTTGTTTCTGTTTCTGCTTTTGTGCATCAGTTGAAACCAGAACCCTTTTTATGCAGCAAGCTTGCTCTCTGGTATTGTTTGCAATTTGGTTCTTTATTCTAAAGATCGGCGTCACAGAGATATCCAGACGGCACCACAGAAAACCAGCCTACTAACCCTAGAATAACCCCACCAGGGCGATAGAGTTGTTGAAGCCGAGGCGGACGAGCCCCTCCAAATGAGGGAAGGACAGAGCCAAGAGCGGAGGAAACCCGAAAGATTGCTTCTGAGACAGTAAACAGTGCCTGACCCAAATGTTTTACCACTCTTAATGGGGATTTAACTCTAAAATATGTGTGAAAGCATTTAGTACATTTTCTAGAGACAGAGAGAGAGAGACAGTTAGTTAATCATTGATTATTTTAACTTGAATTCTATCATTACATTTCAATTGTTTAATGTTGTGACTCTGAGAATAGATATATTTATTTATGATATATCCATCTCATTCATTTCAGCAAATAATGTAAGTAAGGTCAACTGATTCAGTGAAGGAATTTACTTTAGCATAATTTTCATAGATTTAAAAAGAAAAGATTCTTAATATAAAAACATAAATAATTAAGCAGCCTAACAATTGCAACAGTGAATGGTGGGGCTGTTGTTTTGAGCATTTTTCCCTTTTTTAAAAAAGTCATTTGTGTCACGATTACTGAAACAAATCCATCACTAAGGTTTTTAAAACTCTTCCCAGATTTTTAGAGTTAATTCATGCATTTTTGCATCAGTCGGAATAAACAGTCTATTAGGATTTTAACCATATATTAATTTAGTAACGATAACTATTATAGAGAGACTGTTCTAAAATGTGTCAACGAGCTGAACATGTTATAGTATGTCTGAAACATGCAGTGCCTTGCAAAAGAATGAATATATTTCACCTTATAACAGACCATTCATAATATAACCCAGAAGTAATGCGTAGCTACCAATACAAGAAAAATAAATCGTTCTATAAGGAAACCCAGCCGGATGCATCTAGTCACGAACTTGACAGCAGTTCCTCATATTGACCAAAGAAAAGGAGAACTCCCTTTTAACAATAAGAAACTTCCAGCAGAACCTGTCTCATGTTATGCTGTTAGAAATAAGTTTTAACAAATATGTAAGAAGAAAAAAACAGATTTTTATTTTAAGAATCTTAAGGCATCCTTAGGTTGCAAGTTTGTGTAACATGGTTATAAGAAGTACAGCATTTAGAGAACTTTTTAAGTTCACTTTGAGGCAAAATGAAGATATTTTTCTTGAGTTATAATCATTTTTAACTTTTCACAAATTAAATCTGTGCTTAAAAGACTGAAAATATTTACAAATTATTTTGAATACTAAAACAAAGNTTTATTGTNAACTCTGGCTAGGAGTCCTTCAAACAAACAAACAAACACAACCTTTGGCCTTTTGTTGTTGTCATTATGAGCTGGCTCCGCTCCTGTAGGATTCATTTTCTTCTTATTTGGAGGAGTTAATGGTTTCTAGGTGCTCATGAAAAGCTCAGCACGAAGCCAATTCAGATGAGGCCTCTGTTGTCCTGACTGGCCTGATTGAAGCAGTCACTGCTAATAAATTACCAAAACTTCCACCCGGCACAGTCTAACTTAACTGGTGACTTTTAATATCTTGAGAGGAACTAACCAGCAGATTTGCTCTCTCGTTTACTTCTCAAAGATTTTCTTTACATTGACGATTTGCAAAGCAACTCATTTTACCAAATGCCTGAATGAAAACACCTGCAAGTTTCAATGTAGACATTAGTGACCACCCAGGCAGAGATTGGTAGACTGCCCAAAAGTATGTTAAAGTAGCGCTACCTCAACATATTTTTACTAAAGTAAAAGTAAAAGTAAAGGCAAAAATGTATTTGGTAAAAAGGTTGTTCAAGTAAAGAGTAACTGATCAAAACATCAATCATTTAATATTTGAAAATTTCAATATCAGATGGACCAAAATATATAATACTTCTTTAAAAAAAATACTCATGTAAATGTAAAAAGAACAGCGTAGTAAAAGTACTCCTAAAAATACATTTTTCCAAAGATTTACTCAAGTAAAGTTACTAAATATAACTACCCACCTCTGCACCAAGGCAACATTTCACAGTAACCATCAATCTCCACGGTAACACAAAAACAATATAGCAAAAGAGTGCATAAAAAAACCAATAAATTGAGATAAAATACAGATTTTTAGAGTGCACTCAACTGAAAAGTCATACTCTGTCACACTGACAGCATTGAGCTTTAAACCTTACTGTTTTTTTTAAGCATTGTGAAATGCAATTAGGTTTACGCCGGATTCAGTGCGGAAAGCGTTGCCATGCTTTGTTGCCGTCTCCCATCAATGCAGTCCATTGTCCCACGGTTACATCACTGGCAACTCATTCTTCAAAACCCGATTAAACCTCTTGGTGCTCATCTTCCAACGGAAACATTCAAACACAGCCTGCGCTGTTCAAACAGGAATTTAGAAAGGGAAGCTTTGGTCCAATGAAATGGGGATTTCTTTTTTTTTTTTGTCTCTTTCAGCCACGCTCAGCTTCTCGACTCAATTGCATTGTTTTGCCGGTGAGTTTGCATGTGACTTCCTCACTCGTGGGAGCGTTGGAGGTGTTAGTTCTGGGAAAGAGTCTTGAGGTCAAATGAAGCCACTGGACAAGTACAACAGTTTGTGTTATTTCACAGAACTCAGAATATTAATTCACACCCATGGTTAAGATGTGAAAACCTCTAAAGCACATCTTTTATTATATTGGAACTTTTTTAAGAATCTATCCTTTGAGGATTTTTTTGAAGATTTTTTTTTTTTTGANGGGAAAAANACATGCAGTTAAAGTTTAAATAGTGAAGTACACATTTCTGGTTTTCACATAAAAAAGTGAGACCAAGATTAAAAATGTCTGAACTCTTTCTGCTCGACAAATACCATGAACAATTCAACATAAAAAAAAGACAGAGGGGAAAATGTAAAAACAATCAAAAATCTGCAAAAATGCAGCTGCAAAGGTTTTCCCATCCTTAAAGTGATACTTTGTTGGAGCTTTTGATGTTTTTTCAGCCTTCTGTTCTATTGGGTCCAGTCACTTGGCATCACTACAGTGATTTACCTGAAATAAAAATCAGATGTCCAGCTGAATCTTCTTGGCATTTGCCTGCTGAAGAATAACACTTTCAAGATTAAAAAGAAAAACGGCGTAACGAGCCCAGACTGATGCAGAACATCTGGGAGAGGAAGTCACAAATTAGAGAGGAAAACTTGACGAAAACGACTGAATCATCACTTTTGAGGCATACTGGAGGGTTGCTAGGAAACAACCCAATCATCTCAGTGTGCAGTAGAAATGTCTATATTTAGATAACCTGTGTAACCGAGAATGACTCCCTTGTATTCATGTGATAAACTTGGCATGACTATTTTAAATCTTATATCTTTAGCATCAAGAAGATGGAATGATTTATAGCTGCCTGAGCAGCAAAGTCTGCTTCAGCTCTTTGGTTTGTGACTAACTTGTTTAAAATGTTTCCATATACCCAATTTAAGTCAAAGTTTAATGCATAATAAATGAAATTACAATTTGACAAGCTAAAAAACTTTACCTCTTAGGAAAAAACTTGACTATAAAGAAATATTCAATCCTACAGAAACATTCATGGAAGTGAGTTTGAGATAATTTTCCTGTTGGGATAAAGAACTGTGACAAAGTTTCAACAATCCAGTCGTAATCTAAGGAAAAACTGAATATTTCACTTTTAAACTCCTCACACTGTGGGATGCACCATGCCTTAGAAACAGACCCACAGCATGATGCTGCCTCCACCATGCTTGGCTTGACATGCATTATGTTTCAAAGCCTCATTTTGACTCCAAGAAATGATCACGCTTTGACTTAGGGAAAATATTGGATTAATTAATTTGTGGAGGCGCCAACCACAAAAACTTCAAAACCAAAACACAGTAAATTTTTAAAGCATAAATCTGTAAAACATCACATTACAAATACCTTAAATGTCCAGAACTTTCTTTTAAAGTGGTCTTTATTAACAGCTCTTTATGTTTTATGAAGATGTTGCCTGCTTTTTCCTCGTTTTTAGTCCTTTTTACCCGACTACGACGGCATGCTGCTGTGTGTGGTTGAAGAAAATGACAAAAAAATACAAAGTCACAAGACTTATGAAAGCAAGGCAGAAAAGACAAGAAAGACAGAGGAAGAATCTCTGCTGGGAAAACAGTTTAAAAAAAAAATCCTTATTTAAACTTATCTTTATGTCACATTACCGCCAAAAACATGAACGTAATTCACTGGAATTTATTTATTTGGTCAAGGCCTCTGATGATTTTTAGAGGACATTAGAGTAGAAAGCATCAAGAAGACCAAGAATCATCGCAGATGAGTGTGGGAATAAGTTGTAAGGTTTAAAGCAAAGTTAAGTGATAAGACATCTTAAGATTTCAGCATCTCACACAGATCTTTTTGATCTGAAGTGTGACAGAATTGCAAACAACCCAGGACATACTTTCTGTAGTTGAACTTGGAGGCAGAGAAAGAACAGCTTTAATGAGTAGCAAATGTCCTTGGTATGTAGTTTTCCATGTCAACTTCATACTTATTCTTATAAAATCTCATTAAAACTTGTGGTTGTGCATAGTAAAGCGAGGAAGTTCGAGTATGAATCCTTTTCCAAGGCATTATTTAAAAATAAGTAGAAACTTTGCACCCCCTGCTGATCTTTACAGAAAACTGCAATGTTTCATAGAGAAAAAAAAAAACAAAACAAAAAAAAGAAAGAAGCCATTACGCATTGAATAGAAAGATAAAGTAGACTTTATTTGATGGTGAAACCTAAACAGTGCCTGTGATTACAAAACAGGTTCCCCGTTTTAAAGTTCACAGAGGCTGGAATGCTGTACTGACAGAAAGGCATCAGAGAAGACCGACAGATGAACTGAACAGAGCAGAAACGAGAACAGACATCAGGTTCAGAGGGAACACCATTCAGCGCTGGCTCTCAGAAGTCTTTCCTATAAACCGTGGAGGTCAGGGGTCGCGCTTTTCACATCATATTTGAGCTCCCAAGGTCAGACGCGTCAGGCAAAAAGTCACTGGTGGTCTGGATTTCTCATCTTTCATGGGTTTTTCTGGTGCAATTCTCTTGGTAATGCAGAGTCACAGTTGCGTCTCGTTTACCACCAGGAAGGAGCCGAGACGATTTTAACCGTTGCTCAACCACAGCAACGTCGAAGCCGAGTGGCATTTCCCTGTAAGTAGCCTCCAAGCTCAATAAATACACTCCAAAAAATACACAGAAGCTTATGATGCATCCCATTCCTGGATGACCCAAAAATATTCATCTTCATCAATGCTCAGGCTTTTCTTTTTTGGTCTTTTTAGTTTAACGGTTTTAAAGGAACAATTCATTATTGTGGTAAATAATTGCGGTCTGTGTTGCGTCATTTAATACTTTTAACTTTCTTGTAATGCATCTTCTCAATAAAGCATGTAGGTGCTAATTAGTGTGCTTTTTAAGTTTAATTTGGTAGATTTTTTTATTCTCAGGACAGAGCCATCATTTACAGGCGCAAAATTGAAATGCTGAGCTATTCCTTTAAATCAAAAAATATATATATATATATATATATATATTTTGAATATCAAAAGCCCTTTTCTCAATACTTTAGTGTGACTCCTTTAATAAACAGTGACAAATGTATTAGCTTCATGTTTTCACCAAGATGAAAAAAGTATTTACCAACACCTGCAACCACAAAAATAGGCTAAAAAAATATTACATTTACCTTAAGTATTAATCACTTTTAAATTTGTAGTCTAAAGCAGAGTGATTTCAGGAATTATATCCGTTTATCATAAATCATTTATGGCCATGATTCTTCATCTCAACAATTTTTAAAATTCTTTTTTTTTTTTTTTGCATATAAACAGGTCTCTGTATAAATATATATACGGGTGTCTGTATTTATCTGGGTCTGGTCCCATGTGCGAAAAATAAAGAAAAACACTCCCAACATTCAAGTTCCCTTCTCGTTTCAGGTTTGCACCTACAGGTGTGGGCAGCGACGAGGAAAAGCACATTAAAAATAGACATCTTTAAATAGCTGTTCGGCTTGTTTTCTTCTAAGTGCAGCACGGTTGGAAACGGTAAATTCAAGTCATCATTTCCTCTCCTTCCCATGTATCATACACCGAGCACGAAAAGAAAAAGAAAAAAAAAAAATCATTACCGATTAGGAAACTAGACGTGGAAGGATACAGCTCTGATCAGACATATAAACAACATATGGCAGCCACACTGTAACATCCCAAAAAAAAAAAAATGTCTCAGGAGGAAATATATATATATATATATATATATATATATATTT
>NW_015113341.1:112114-126355 GCF_001443285.1 Poecilia latipinna
AGGAGGAAATATATATATATATATATATATATATATATATTTATATATACAAAGAACTGCTGGTGTTCTTTGTAGAACTAAGATTTATTATACTGCTGAGGTGTAATTTGTGTTACATCCTTGTTAATCCTCCTCCAACGGTCCTGAAAGTTGAAGCGCTTCAGAATAAAAAGCTGCCATCCGCTGTCATTTGGCAAACGAGACGCTCTCGCAGGCTGTGTCGGTAGCGTCTTGATGGAGGTCTTCCATGATGACGGCAGTAGCTTCAACATTGCCACTGCTCTCCTGGGGTTCATTATTGTTGTTGTTGTTGTTGTTGTTGTTACTGTTGTTAAGGGCTGCAGGCAACCCGTGGCTGTTGTTCTGGACCTCGGAGGTGCGGCTGATCTGCAGCTCCTCCAGTTTCTTCCACAGCTCGTCCCGCTCCTGCTCCTTCATCATCTCTCTGGAAAAACAAATCGATGTATATTCAGACAACCAACTCAATACACAATGCTGAAATATTTATGCCTATTTTTCCTTTTTTTTTTTTTAAAATTTACCTCTGAGATGGATTTATTTAATTAAGCTTGTAATCTTTGCACAAACTATTCAAAACACGAATTCTGAGGAAATAGTTTGGACATCCTACCAGCGAATCGTTAACTGCATCCTTGTCTGAAGTAAATATAGTAAAGGTATTTCCCCACTCCTCACTTTCAGCCAGGCCAGCTGACGGCTACAATATTTGTCGATATTTTTTTTCCTCAGATAGTATTGATTTTTCATCCACGAGTATCGATACATTAAATCCTCCTTTTATTTTGAGTGTATGTCAAATCCACAAGAATTAAATGACAGCTATCACACATGACATTTTGTACCCAGTTGCACATGTGCATTAAAAATGACATGCAATGAAACAGTTACAATTAACTAAATAATAAAACAAAATAGATAAATAAATAAAAAAAAACAAGAAGTTCTTTTTCTGGATAACCAAATACACAAAGCCACACAATTAACATTTAAGCTAAGCAAATGTATAACAAATGCATAACAAAAACAGCAGTTATTACACCATCAGTTCAATTAATTCAACCCAAATCTATGAAACGGTCACAAAATGTCAGCAAAATCACACTGTCCCTCTAAAATCTTTCAGAAAATTGTACAAATCATATCGTTTACTGAATATCGTGATATAGATCATATTGTGAGCAGAGTCCTGCATCATATTGTATTGTGAGATTAGTGTATCGCTACAGCCTTGTTGTTGAGTAGGAACAAAAAAATTGGTGATCTTAGTCTTTAAAAAGGAGTACTTTTGAGCTGACGAATTTGGCCCACGTGTCAAAATGTTTGCACACCCCAGCTCTACAGAAAGTAAATTTAAAAACTAAAAATCAAGCTTAAATTTGAATTTTCCATTAGAAGTGTGCTTTTTGCTGAAAACTGTCACTATTTGATGTTGGGGGTAATGCTGCTTACTGCTGCTTTTGTGTTTTATAGGAAGCCGTCAGTTCGTCAAACAGAGGGCAGTTCATCTCCATCAGCGTCTTCAGGACGTTGTAGATCAAAGCCACGATTGTCCTGAAACAGAAAAACAAGCAAGAGCTTCAAGAAGACGGTTCACAAACATCACATGCTGGTGGTTTTTACAATTTTACAACTTTTTAATCCTCTCCCATATTCTTGTGTAAACCAAAGTAAACGTTTCAGATTTTTAAACTGGATTTAACTTTTAAGATGGATTTTATTATTATATTAGCCTTTAAAGTATTTAAGTATTTCTTTGGACTTTTGCTGCCTATATTCACTCAGCCAGTCCTTTTCAAGTTAATCTAGTCAACACGGATGATGGAAAAAAAAAAATAAAGAGAAAACAATTAAATTGATATAATTGCATCTTAAAATAATTTTTTTTAGTCTTGGAATTATTACACAACAAGAGCAATTGACCAAAGAGACAATATTTTCTTAAGGACATGATGTACATAAGTGTATGTATACACATTCAAACATGCCTCTATTATTTTTCTGAAAGGCAGAAAGTGTATGAAGAAAACAGAAACTTGTGCTAAATTATCTGTGACGAACATAATGGTGCCATCTGTCTGTGTAAACTGTATGCATATAAACACAGATTTAAAAACAGACCGCACAAGGTTTATGCGCATGAAAGCTCATCTTTACGGTTACTCAAAATTAAGTTAAAATAAAAATTTCAATTTCTTTTATTTTATTTACATAAGCTAGTTATTTACACAGTCCCTGCCCTTCTTAAGATTATTTTTGCTCCTCCTACAGTGACGGTACATACTGGTTCCAGTGCTCTTTAGAGATTTTGTACAAGCTGCTGAACATGATGGGAAGGATCTTATCGATGTTCTCCTCAATGAGGCTCAGGATGTACTCGTTGTTCCAGAAGTACAGTGCCCGCTCTGCTACCTGTCAGAACACACAGAGGGAAGTTCAGAAAAAACAAAACTACTTTGAAGGAAATCAAACAGAAGCAGTTTTAGGTAAAGATGGAGATGAAGATGCAACACGGATGGAAGAAAGAAAATGCTGCATAAACATAATGCCTGTTACTTGTTGGTCCATTGAGTCAAATTATTCTTTTTTTATATATAAAATGAGTTTCAAATATCAGCAAATCAAAGCTCACGACCTTAAAAACTGCTAAAGGAAAGCTTTTGAATCCATTAGTCTCCTCTTTATTAAAGGTCTGAGTTTAATTAGAAAGCAAAAACATTTTTATCCTCAACACTGGACACATAATGAAGCATCTAATGCTGAAAGCCAGTTTTTGTCAGGAAAGGTCAAACAATAAAAGACATTTGATCTATGAGAAGCTAAATAGTGAATGCTAAAATCATCCACAAGCCTTTTATTTATAACAATTAATAATAATGGCACCAACAGCTCCACCTTCTTCAAGTAAGCAGAGACTGCTTATGTAAAACGGGTCAACTTTCCCAAAGCTGTTCATAAAAACTCAATTTAATCTGGAAAAAGTTTAATGTGCATTTATGTAGTAAAACACTATTACAGATTTACAACAAATGTCACTACAAGTCATTTGTGACCTAAAGAAATAATAATAATAAAAAAAGTCCAACATTGTCACACCTTCTCCAATGACCCTGTTGGCCACAGCTTTAGAAGTTTTCCTATTTCTGCCATCAACAGAGCT
This sequence comes from Poecilia latipinna, assembly GCF_001443285.1. Taxonomy (NCBI): domain Eukaryota; kingdom Metazoa; phylum Chordata; class Actinopteri; order Cyprinodontiformes; family Poeciliidae; genus Poecilia; species Poecilia latipinna. Next base: position 115,293 of record NW_015113341.1, read on the forward strand.
AATAAACCTTTGCTACGCTCCTCACCAACATTTGAGGGTAATTTCTCTACTTTGTGCTCAGTAATTACAAGTTTCTGTTTTTCTGGTCATCCTTACAGGTAAAAAAGTTCTTCTTCAAGAACATGTGAGACTACATCTGGAAATAAATGCAAGGCTGTTTGGCACTGACTGAGACAATTTGAGACTTTTTTTTAATAACTAGGCAGGTTTTCTGACAGGATACCATTTATGAAAAACAAGCATCTTTAAAACAAAGAAAATACATTTACTAAGCAAATTCTCTCTTGTTTCTGGCTATGTTTCTCTATGGTTTAACCAGTGTTGCAGAAAAGACTGAAGCAACTAATTTGTAGAAATGAAAACATTTGCTTCTAGTCTAAAAGGTCTGGAAATAAACTTGTTTAGACCTGAAATAAACTAAACAAATCAAACTTGAAGCATTCAAAAAAAAGGAACTAAACTGATGCAAATCTGCAAAAATTTTTTCACATCTCTTCAGTTAATTTAGTGATATGCACAAAGGTCTGAGGAAAGTTGGCTGAAGATATTGCGAACAAGCACTGCTGGTAACTTGAATCCCATCTGACTAAAAACAAGTTGATTTAAATAAACAAAAGATCCTTCCTTACATCTGTGTATTTTGAGCTTACCTGAAAATGTGGGTTGGACACACATTTAGCAATCTGCTTGAATAATGGCTCTTGGATCTTCTTAAACTGCGACGGTTCGATGACATCGAGGATCTCCTCTATTTCGCCCAGGAACATCACCTGAGTGGGAAGGTGAAAATTACAAAAAATTAGCACCATGTAAGAGACAGAAATAGCTGAAAACTGCACAAGGAGACGAAGAATACCTCTTTTTGGCTGCAGGTTTTGGGCCAGAACTTCAACAGGCCGCGGATCACCTATAGAGACATCAGAAATTCTGTTTTATGCTCGTTCATGTGGGCGGTTTCTAGTAACCACTATAAGATAATTTGCTGCAGCAGACTAATCTAGTGCAGTGAGCTTTGAGTGGGAGGAAGGATAAAAACGGTACCGGCTCGGTAAGCGTGGGATCTTTCTCCAGGAACTGAACCACACAGTAAGCCAGCTGAAGTACAGAAAAACAGAAAAATAAAATAAAATAAATAAACATGCATTTTCATTTCCAAGCCACTAGAAGGTGCTGTAATACAGAGATCAGAATTTTTTTTATTCCTACCTGTGCATGGAAAAGGGACAATGCTTTAGCTGTGTGCAACGGGATGAGCACCTTCATCAGGAACTGCTTGTGCTCTGCTTTCAGAGGCAACGCGAAACCGTTGATGATACTGTAAACAAAAAACACACCTCGCTAGATTACAGAAAACACAAAGGAATCCCATCAGCACAACGGCTGTTTTCCAAACAGCATGCTCTGAAATACTGATCTCATTCCGCTCATGCCTGCAAACCAGATCAGGACACAATCAAATGTACCACAATGTACAGAGACAGTTTAAATCAGCATAATCAGTTTTATTTATGGCAAAGAAAAACCCAAAAACCTCTCATTTTAATCTTCCCTCACCTTCCGAGGATCTCCAGCAGTTCGGCCACACCATTAAAGTGTTCGGTTTCATAAATGAACCTGGGAAAAAAAAAAAAAAAAAAAAAAAAAGAAAAGAAAATATAACATTATTAAAACATAAAACTTTAAAACTGGAGCAGATTAATAAGATTACTTAAATCTGGGTGAATTTAAAAATACTGTTGAAATGACTAACATACAGAATAAATAAGTGAAAACTCTAAACTCTAGGCTTTCTTAAAGAAATATATATTTTATGAAACAAACATGAACAACGTGAGCTTCAGAAAAACTAAAACTATTTGAGGATTTAAGGCAGCAGAAAAGAGGCTTTGTTTAAGTTTTAAGAAACCAAACCAAGAGAAAAAAGTACAATGGAAACAAAGAATTTATAGATTTAATTACACATGAACAGGTTCAGGAACAGGAAAACCGTAGGAAAAAGAAAAGACTGCAACTTCAACAAAGGCCCTTCTATTGTCCTCTATTTTGACTTATTTTCTGAACAAACTGCACTGGGAGCGTCGTCATACCTGAAGTCCCTCCTACTCTACAATAATAAACCGATAGATAAAATAATTTCTAAAGGTCTCAAACACAGCTGGTTTTATTTCAAAGGGAAATAAGAGATGCATCCTACTGTAGGACAACTTTTAAGAACCAAATTGCTGACAAAAATGCAATTTTATGACTAACTGTTATCTTTGGTACTGTAGTGATCCAACAACAAAAACTGTGCACAAAGATCCAATTTAAATCTCTATTTTGCTCAAATATATTTAAATGATTCTTACATTAGATTGAAAATGGCTAAAATAGCAGCTGTAGTAAAAAAAAAAAATAATAAAATAAAAATTGAAAACTATCGACGCTACTTTAAAAAATTATAGCAATATCTGTATCCTTGGGAGGGAAATATTAGGAAACGAGGGCCAGCTCAAAACTTTTGCACAGTAATATCCATATGAAAAAGCAAATCCGAATCAGGTGTCAGCACCACAAACAAACAAACAAAAATGATCAATGAGCTATACATAATTCACCTTCACCTGTTTGATAAAGCATTTCCATCTGTCTGCTATGTACAGAGCCTGACAACTGTGGCCCTATTTTTATCCTCCGTGGCAGATGGCCAACGTCGGGGCCACCCGTTTTGCCACCTCGCCTGTTGGAAACGACATCAAGCGTTCCCTGCCTCAATCATCCAAAGCTCATCGTCACACAGCAACAGCAGCAATAAAGCCGCAGAGAACTGCTGGGAAGAATAAGTGATGCTTCTCACTCACAGCTTCGAGTCTCCTTAGTAATTAGGAGGGAATCTGAGCTGTTGGGTGAAAATTAATGAGTTATGCTCATTGCTGCAAACTACACCTGGATTAAAAGAAACGAAAGACTTTCTGGGTAAAGTCAGAGATTTAGCAGACATTTTTAAAATAACTTTTCCCTTTTGCAATTATCATTTGACAAATGATAAAACTTTTATTCTCTGGAATATATTCCACACAAATGGATTAAAAGAAAGTCCATGTTTCTATGCAGCATTTATCAGCGAAAGACATGCTTCCCTAATAATAGTTAACTCACTTCAAGAAGATGTTGTTGATCTGCTTCCTGATGAAGGCTCTCAAGCCCAGGAATTTTCCGTAAATCCGATGGAGAATAGTCTTCAGGAAGTCCCGCTCCCTCGGGTCCTCGCTATCAAACAGCTCCAGCAGCTGCAGAACGAAGACGAAAGAAGAATCATCTTATCAGAAATGTATTGACTTATTAGCAAATGTCAGGGAAAAAAAAGGTAATCTATTTGAGTTTTGTTTTTAAGGAAATCCTTCATTTTGTTTGAGAAGCCAACAGAAACATCCTCCATCATCTGGTGAACTAAAAACAGGCATTACATTTTATGTAATCGTCATTTCTGTCCTTTATGACTCAAATACACTCCCTTCACTACACGTGTAGCTCATATAATAACAGTTCTTGGTGGTGTTAAGACCACGTCATCTCGCTTAAGTCCCAAATATCCTAAAAATCTCTTATATTACCAACTGTGATGCAGCCAAGTGGTGACTGTTTCCAAAGTATGAATAATCAAGCTCTGTTTTACTGGAAACTCGCACTTTACTTCCTGTGCACACAGTACATGTGCCTGAGCGCTCAATAATGTAAACAGCCTTCAAGCCCCCAGAATTAAGCAGCTATTTACAGACATGTGATGAGTCATCATTACAATTCAGTTTGAGGAAAGCAAAGCCAAAGCCACAAAAAAAAAAAAAAGTAGTCTTTGTGGGTTTTGTGCTCGTCTTCTGCTCGTGTTTTACTGTCACCTTGGTGAGAGGGCAGACAGCTCGTTTCTATCCCAGTTTACTGCCAAGGACAAGACTTCATCATGCTTGTGCACGTTTTTTTCCCCTGCTTGTTTAAATGCATTCAGCTGTTCTGTGTCATTCAATGGTGCAAGCAGTCTAACTGTTGCAACAGAGTATTGCGTCTGTAGATTTTGCACAAGGATGCAACTGTTTTCGTGTTATTACTTCTTACTCCACAGGAAATTTTAAGCATCATTTTATAACCATACATGCACTCATTTAAAAGCTGGTGAAGTTTGCAGCCAATGTTGGACGAGTTTTTAGAAACGATGCATTCAGAGCCGAACGGAACCAGCGGAAACTTCTCCATAAAATATGTGCTGTCAAAATTAAGCACCACTTTAGGCATCGCCAGATCATGATGCTGCCACCATGTTTCAGAGAGGACCTAGTGAGAGGGCAGACCTTTGGTACTTCATTGACCTAGTGAGTTTGGGGCGATTTGCATGTGATTGTCCTGTCAGCTCCTGCAGATTTACCACTGGCCTCTTCACCGTTTCTGTGGTTCATTTTCTGCTTGCCTGTCAGATCAGGTGGAGAATGTGTCTTGCTACAGTTGTGTAAAACACTTTCCCCTGCTTTGAACGTCTCCTTATACCTCATCCCTGACCTGTCTGGTGTGTTGCTTATTTGCTAATGCTCTCTGAAAGCGGAGACCTTTGAGGGCTTTATTTAGGTAATAAAAAAATTAAAAATCACTATGAATTTCAGAAATGTCCACAGGTCAGGTTGTGTAACATCACAATACATGGAGTGATGGACAGACATGGATTTGTGAATGAATCTTACAAATGAAATCATGAATGAATTGAAAAAAGTCTAGAAATAATATTTTGTCATACTCCATTTTCTTTATCCTTTTTCAGACCCAGAAATAAATGAAATTAAATTCCAAATGTTTTCAGACCATAGGATCTCTGGATCTTCAAAGAACAGATGTAATTACACTGAAATTGAGTTACATAAAAGTAAAAAGTTTCAATCAGGTGGTGAGTGACGTAATACATTTGGTGTTATTGACAATCTTTCTAAAAATACAAAATTACAAGCCTGCAAGTTGTAAACTAGATAACTAGTTAAATGTGTGAGCCTTGCAATATTGGCTTGGACGTGTTTTGAATAAATAAATAAAAAGTATATATATCTGGAAAAATTCGGACCTTCGTTGCATTATTTTGAACTAATTTGGCTACAGTTAGATAAATAGTGTACAGTGCTATTGTGATGATGTACGTTAAGTCATTTCATTCTACTTGTGATGGTCAGGTAAACATTAAGCATTATTTGGATTTCTTTTGTGATAAAAGCACATTTAACAATGTGGTATAGCTAAACAACAGATTGATTGATATGTGCATCATAAATTCCAGCAGCTCTGGTTATTCACTTGCAGCAGGCTTTCAAGAGTTACATAAGCACTCAATCAACACTGAAGTTGATCAATAATATTTAAATGGGATGTGGCCATTGGGTCTGTGTTTATTATGAAATGAACACAGCCACAGTGTAATGAGGGGCTGCTGGTTTCGCCTGAGGGGGAAATCATCAATATTCAATCACAAAAGGTCACGCCAGGACGTTAGCTCTCAGCAAAGTCATCATGCAACAAATGCACAGAACTGCTTATGAAAAAAAACATATGAGATCTAAGATGCTTTCATTACTGCACAATGTCATTGTTAATTATGACTTAAATTGTCACTCAAATGACTTTCTAATATGAGAGCAGCTTTCTATTTCAGTCTAAAACCTCAGGCTCCCGTTGACACTGGGTGGACAAAGTCAAATTAAAGGCTGAGCTCTTCATTTTATCACCCTCTTTCATTCTTTCCGGTAAGATAAAAACCCATTTAATTAAAAAAAAAAAATAGTTAAAACTGAAAATATTTTAAGTATCATTCTGGTGCAACTTGACAAAGTGACTGAAGTTAAAGAGCAAGCTCATCTGACTCGTTTGCAACGGCTCAACTGATCCCAACAGGATGACACTGAATAAACCACAGGCATGTTAACAACCTGCTTTTAATCAGTCCTTTTTAACACCGGTCGTATAAATTCTGAAATTTATTGTGTTTCAATAAACTGTCTAAAACAAAGGTATCCTTTTTTGGGATGCAGAAACTGCTAGAACATCCTAATCTGCAGCAGGTTCCAAGAAGACGACCCACTTGTTGAACCATTAGTTGAAGGTCAGCCAGATCGTTAAACGATTGAGCATCGTATTCTCATTATTTCAGAATGATGAAGTAGAACATTATCAGCTGGGAAATACTTAAATATGGCAAAAAGAGGAACATTAATGCACTGAGTTGAGGGAAAGTTATGTCCCTAGATATTGATCTGTGGTTATAAATAAATTGATTTGGACTATGGATGCAGGCAGACTTCAATAAAAAAAGTGTCTAATCATCATCTCACTACACATGCCCATTATCAAACTTTTATCAATCTATATTCATTACATCACTCAAAGAGACAGAATGCACTGTTTTACAGATTAAGTGTACTATAATCATTTAAAAAGTGAGCTAGCCTCGATATAAATACAGAACAAAATGCTGCCTTTAAAACAGGCCTACTACGCATCTTTTATACAAACATTTCAGACTTTTCCGGACTCGGTGTCCCAGAGCTCACAGTCGTAAAGCTCACCATATGTTTACGGTAAATATTTCTGCCGCGGGCAGGCTCTAAATATGGAAAATGTAAAAGTAAAAAACTGGAAGAAGGGACACGAGAAAGGAAGGCAGGAATGAAGGACAACTCTTAGACAATGCAACAGAGAACATCCGAATGTCTAGTTGTATGGAATTACAAATATTTTTCCATTCTCTTATTTTCAATCTCCATTATTGTTCAACATTACCTTAAATGCGTTTGCTATGCAGTCTGGGAAATTTTATTATTTGGCAGCAGAAAATTACGGATGACTTTTAAACATGTATTTATATTCATCTCTTTAAGAAGTTGTATATCTGCAATATTGTATAGAACAGTCAGAGGTCATTTCTTTATGTTGACCCATCCTTTGTCGCTACACCAGCTTTGTTTGACAATTGTGGGAACGCTTTTGGAGACTGTAAGGGAATTGCTATACATTTTTCCAGAAGTGCATTTGTGAGGTCAGACATTAATGTTGGGGAGGAAGGTCCAATTCTTAATTTCCCTTTCAGTTAATGCCAAAGGTATTTTATGATGCTGAGGTCAGGACTCTATGCCGACCAATCGTGTCCTTCCACACCAAACTCTCACCTGTGCGTTTATAGACTTTGCTTCGAGCACTAGAGCGTAGTCATGTTGGAACAGGAGTGGGCCATTCCTAAACTATTCAAACAAAGTTGAGCGAGCGAAATTGTGCAACACACTTAAGTACCTTTCCACAGAGCTAAAGGGATGAGCCCAACTTCTGAAAAGCAGCCCCACACTAAAACCCTCTGCAACAAACTTTATATTTGAAGCAGACGGGTAAATACTCATCTGCTGGTTTTCCAGACATAAAGGCATGATTTCCTCTTAGGAGACCACGTCTCCACTACACCACTGCATCTGATGTTTTGCATTGAACCTAGTGATGTATGCTTGGAGTTGGATACAGCTGCTCAGCCATCCCAAACCTTTTCTATGAAACTCTCCACGCAACTTTCCTGAGCTAATTTGAAAGTCAAATAAATTCTGGAGGTCCTACATCTATTGACTCTGTAGAAGTTTTGCGACCACATTTCAGATTTTACATGAGAAAAGCACTTTACGGTAAAGTTGCTGTCACTCCCAATTGCTCGCTATAATCCCACCAAGAGTTGACGGTATAATATTTAGCAAAGGAAATTTTCCAACTGGACTTTTTGCACAGGTGGCATCAACTGAGCTCCTAAAAGCACATCATTCTTTTATGCATGTATTGTAGAAGGCGGATATCAGCATTTTGGCGCCGCTAAAAATTCAAAATTTAAAAAGGTGCATAAAGGCAAACATATGAAATGATTTACCCCTAAAGAACAATCTAATGGAATTTAATGTACGTTCTGATCCAATACAAAGCTCTTCAATTACTGACAAAATATTCTAATCACAATTACTTTGGTGTATACTACTCAAGTTAAACAAAAGGAGTTCTAGCAAAGTTTGAGAATGTGCCTAAATTGTTCTGTTGAAATTTACCTCAATCATTTGGAGCCAAAACTGAAATTTACCAACTGTACACACCTGATTTGAAACAAAATGGGTTAAAAGTGAGAAATTGACTACAAACCGAAAAAAAGAAGAAAGGGTGCTGTGCAGAAAGCTGAAAAGCAGCAGATATGCTTTATAGTCCTTTACTGACTCAAACATGAGTTAAGAAAGTATTTTTCTACATTTACAAAACTGTAAATTAAGTTTCACAACAGGAAAAAGACCCCAAAATATATTGCTGCAAGTCTCTGGATCATCATATATCAGAAACTCTTCACTTCTCTAATATTCATGGAACAGATTTTACCCAGTCTATAGAAATGCTATCCAATTAAAAATAAAGACAGATGTCAAGTGGCTCATAAGCCCAAACTAACTGGGCATCAGAAGAATCTACTAATCTACATGACAAAATTCATGAGCAATGAAGGTTTTTTGTCAGAGCTCAACTGGTAAAATGATGAAGTAATGATACACTGTGCACTAGATGTGGGTTTTACTTTAAATGAATACAAGCGTCTTGGGAGGGGGGGAAAAACCCCCCAAAACACCCTCATTATAGTAAGCCACAAATTGAGGTTCCTCATGGCAACACAAAGGCACAGCTACGCTCTGTACAAAAAAAAGTTTAAAATACATCCCGACAACATGCATAAGCTTCAAATATGGTTATTTTCCAGAATGTCGGCTGTTTTCTGATCCAGCATCACCAAAACAAACCAATGAAGTGGCGGAGCAGAAAAACGGACATAATGAGCCGCAAAGAAAGCCACCAAATCTTTACTCAGTTTTTTTCGTCTCCTTATGAATCTCTGGCTCTCATGGCTGCAGCACATCTCACTGGGAAAGTTGTGTTTTATGATAATTGAAGTTAATCAGGCCTTTTCTGACTGGCTTTTATTGCCAGCCAGCGCTGGACCACACTCTTCTTCTCTCCTCCTGAAGAGTAAACAACAGGCAGCTATTTAAAGCTCACAAACGACTCACTCACATCATGGAAAGTCGAACCAGGCACCTCGGATGTGGCTCGGCCGACATTCCAAACCTTATAATGCCTGTTAGCAACTGCTACAAGACGTGAGGCATTCCTGAAGTAGGTGGGTGCTGAGCGTGGACATATGTAGACGAGTTGCAGCAGATTGTCTGATTCAGCCACAAAAAGTGAAGTGTAGGCTGGTGAAATGCGGCGATAGCGTCTGCTCTACTTGACACATTTGAAATCTCCAACTTTCTTGATTTAGATTTCCACACTGTGAGATACATTCGCAAAATCTATACAATGCAACAAATTGGTAATGCAAAACATTTTTGGGAAAAAAAAATCCACCTACCTGCAGCACAAATTTCTGATCAATATATCGTTTTGCAATGCTGGGCTGAAAGTCTGGATTCTCCAAGAAACGCAGCAGAAACTCGTAGACCAGCTAGAAAGGAAAACGGAAAACAGGAAAACATTTATTTATATATATATATATATATATATATATATATATATATATATATATATATATATACACATATACATAAATAAAATAAAAACACTCTGCAATCACTCTGAAACAAAAGCATAAAATCTCAAGTGTAAGTATAAAAGTTTAGAAAACGTACTTGGATGTGAGGCCATGCAGCTTCTAAGGTGGGTTCATCCTCCTCTGGATCGAAATCGGGATTGTCACTTGGTGGAAGAGCCCGGAAAATATTGGTGGTGATCTGCAGGTAGGTGGGGAAACAACGTAAATTTTAATTAAAATAAAACTATCTAAATTTTTAATATAGTAGAAGAATGCTGAGAAAAAAACCCCCAACAATAACAAAGAAACATAATTTCTGTGTTAATATATGATCCTATGTACATTTTTTGGCCTGATATGGATCGTTGTTTTCCGTGTGTTTCACTACGTCTGATTAATGTCAAGCTCTTAAAATACAAGCATCTACTGGAGGAGATGTTCCAGTGATATTCAAACTTTGCCCCGACATTACAGATGCTTACCAACACTGCTACACCAGTCCTTCCTTCCTGTTAATAAACTGCATACTGTATTGTAGCGTGGTGTGACTCTAAATGAATTTGCTTACAGCCCATTTGCATGTGTCACATCTCACACGCCGATGATTCTTCTGATAACATTTTGAAAATATAGTGCCTCGTATTAAGGTTTTTATGTGATAAAAAAAGCAAAACACAACTTTAATTTTTCTTTCTTTCAAAAAATATTCAAGAGGGACATGCATCTCTATCCAGCCCCTAGAAAACTGACACTCTGAAATAAAATCCAGTTCTACCAATTGATTTTGTATTACCTGTAGATATCCAAGCAAATATACGGGGCAATTATTTCCACTGATTTACTTGAATCTGAAGTAAATGGAAAGTTTTATGAGGTTCTGTGTGGTTTTTCTTAAAATAATTTAGGAGAGAAAGCAAACATGTGGAAGGTGGTGTTCCGGTCAAATAAGGCAACAGCTAAACTATTTGACCTACTTACAAATCATGTGTACCAACGTTTCCAGGAGAAAGCTCACACTCTACATCACCCTGAACGCAAAATATGGCCAGTCATAGTGGTGGCATTTTGGTGCGGGGATGCTTTTGTGTCAGTGGAAAAACTAATGGATCTGTATGCAGGAAAATCCAGCGGGAAAACTGATCGAACTACGAGTCTAAATTTCAATGTTTATAAAGGCCCAGTCAGAGCAAAGACGTAAATTCAGTTGAGATTTATGTGACAAGACTTAAAAATGATGCTATTCACGGATGCTCTCCGTCTTATCTGACAGAACAGAAGTTAATTTTGAAAGAAGAAAGGATTCAAATGTTTGTGTTTAGATGTACACAGCTGTGCAGAGCTAGATAGAACTGAAACCCTCAAAAGCAGCTGAAATAACAGGAAAAGGAGGTGCAACAAAGTACTGAGTCAGAGGGGCTGCAAAGGCATCACACCTTTTTGGACTTTGGTAACTTGGTAAAAAAAA
>NW_015113341.1:129491-172310 GCF_001443285.1 Poecilia latipinna
AAAAAAAAAAAAAAAAAAAAAAAAAAAAAAAAAAAAAAAACACCATCTATATTTTCCTTCTACTTTGAAATCACACTATCCCAGTAAAATATACAGAATAATGTTGGTGAAAAGTCACTAAGCAGCCTGAGCCACCTTCTGATTATAGCAAAATAATTAATGTTGTTACTGAAACAGAAGGGCAACTGACAGACCATTACCAATTCTGCATCCGCCACAACCTCTTAATAAAATTCTGCAATGAAGACAATCAGGTCGCTGCCACCTCTATCCCCCGTATTGTTATTTTTAGCGAGGGTAAATTTGAGAGTGATAAACACACACACAAGCAGCGGGGAGCTAGAAAAGCCAGTATTATGTGATTGGATGGACAAACTCGCGCTGAAGTGATCGAGACAACATCAAATTAAGTATTGGCAGCTGGAAAATCCAGCTGACACTAATGGGAGAGGAAGGCAGGCAAAGGAGTTGTAAACCTCAACAAAACTGAAAAACAAATGGAAAATCAAGAAAAACCTTTTCATTTGAGTAATTTCTGAAGCAGCTGGCAGCAACATCACAGAGGGAAAAGTTAAAAACATTTACTGATGGCCCAATAACAGCCAACTAATAAAATCCACACGGCTGTTGGACTGATTGAAATTTGTAATCAGACATGAATGACTTGTGATAAATCAGGAATTGGGAAAACATCCTACTAATACATGACTTAAGTCCTTAATATGCATGCTTCTTTTTGCAAAGTGATATGGGTCTTATTTAACAGTTTATCTGCCATATTAGCAAAAACACTTCACCAATGTTAAGACAATTATGTCTCCAAAAAAAAAAAAAAAAAAAAAAAAAACTCCTTCACAACATGCTAATCCGAATATAGCCCAGCTACAAGGTAATGCATTTTACTGGAAAAGCTGCTGATAATTTTGACAAGGAGGGGGAAGAGAAGCCTCAATGCATCCCCACAGCATAATGCTGCCACCACTATGTTTAATCGTGGCGATGATGCTTTCAGTGTGAAGCGTCACGTTAGCTTTTTGCCACAAGGTTGTTTTGAAAGTAACCCAAAAGTTAAATTCTTCCTTCATCTGACCAGAGCAGATGCCCTTCATGGCTCGTGGCAAACATCAAAGAGGTCTTTATGTGTATAAAAGTTGAAATGGTGTGAATATTTTTACATGCAACACTTTTTATCAGGTGGGTGTCTGTGTCAGCACAACGATTTTAACTGATGCAGCGTTTCTGCTTTAGTCACCTCCTTCGATGGCTATTCAGAACACAGACCCACGACAGCGACCCTTTAGTTCTGGCTTAAAGGAACGGTGTGAATAGAAGAGGGAAGGTCTGCCATGTCCAACATCTGTTCGTGAGCACTCTGGTTTCTTAGCAACGTGACAATGAACACAGACCGATTTCAATATCACACTCCCAACACGCACCTCATTTATGACCTGGATTATTCAAGAATCTGAAATAAAAAGACTGGATTGTTGTTCACTCGCTGCAGCTTTAATTGAACTTGGGGGGGGGCATTGTGACATTACAAACTGCTCTGCTGGAAGAATCTAAACTCAGGAAGAATGCCTAAATTACTTTGACATTCAGATAATCCAGGTTTGATTATCTCAAAGGAATAGTGGGAGGCTTAATTTCGTTCAGCTGTAGTCCACCCTTCTCAAGGACGTATTAGACTCTTGGCTCCCTCATGGCAAAGACACCAAGATGTTATTACATTAGTTCCTGGCTTCCCTTTACTTTGGAAAAGTCTGAGCAGAGCAGCTGTTTCTGGGTAAATGAAAACCCCATCTGGTAACATCAAGCATCTCATTCATTCTTAAAATCCTCGACATAAAATCACTTTAACGGCTCCTTTGTGGGGCAGAATAAATGTTCAGATGCGATGTCACCGACAAGTTTCAATAAACATTGTCTGGGAGTCATTAAAGTTTACCTTTGTCTGTGCACCACACCGTTAAATGTGCCAATTAAGACAATGTAATGAACAAGAACGGTCATTATGATTCATTCATTAATTAGTCAGTTAGTTGGAAAAGTAAAAGAAATCTAGGAAATGAGTAAGAAAACAAGACATGAAAGTCACAAATTTACTTTTACTTTTGATCAAAAATACCATTCACTGTAAAGGTGCCGATAGAAAAATGTGTGAATATTCATGGGTTGAACATTTGTGCTGAATCCCCAATGAAATAATATCAGTAAGCTCGGTTTTCTATGAACAAGCCTCTTGCTGCATGCGCAGTCACAATCCAGGCAATCATTTAACTTCAAAACTACATTTAAAAGTAGGATTTAAATTTAAGAGCATCATAGAAATTTCAGCATTTATTTGACAAACTGGATACATTTTTTCAGAAACTTGTAAAGTTATATGGCTCCCCAAATGAGAAAAATGTCCCACTCTATTTTTTTTTCCTATTGATTTACCATGTTGTGAACCATTTTCAAAGCAAAGAACTGACTCTATACCATGTGTAGCCCCTGGTTTTTCTTTCACCAGTTCCCTTTATTTAACCCCATCAACTCTGAACAACATCAAAGAAAGGAACACCCACAGCATGATGCCGCCACCACCACAACAGAGTTGATGGTGTGTTTAAGGTCATGTGCAGAGTTTGTTACCTACAAGTAAAAAGTTTAACGTTGACATGATGTTATAAGAGTACCTTTCTTTGTGCGTTTTCAGCATCCTCTAAAAGGCACACAGGTGCAGTCCCTTTATTACACAACTCATCATAAAATAGATTTAAGCAGTCTTAATACATATGTCACTTTTTAAATTTGTGTTTTTAAATTGAAAATTATGTGTCCCTTTTGCTCTACTTTAGAATTAAATGCTACTTTGTGTTAGTCCATTATAGAAAATGTACCTTGTGGATGTAAGGTGAAAAACAGCGAGAAGGTTCCAGGAGTGTGAATATTTTAACAAAGCACTGCTTCATTTATTAGTCCCTTCCCCACCCCTCTGCAATATTGAAAAATAACTACAGTTGGACAAAACAAGAGAAAACAGTGTGGGAGAACGGCAAACATGGGAGGCGTGCGAGATATTTTCAAGAGGGTAAAAAGGAAACGGTTATTTATGCGTGAAAGTTATGTAGGAGGATTCAGAACAGGCTGTTCTTAAGTGTCAGAGCTGCGGATAAAACTCGAGTAGGTTCACCAAGGATGGGGCGATGAAGCTTTGTCTGCCTATGGGTGATAACAACCAACACCTAGCAACTGGCCGTGCAAGAAACCAAGAGAGGAAGGTACAACAGAGAGCAAGTATCGAGCTCGCCTGCAGCAGAAAGGAAGAAAATATGACAAAAGGATTCTGTCTTATGCCTGATTATACAGTCGAGCTGGCAAATAAGTAAAGCTGCCTTCGACATGAATGAGAAACCTTGCTGTTTGCACTCCTGACAACCTCAGGATTCTCTCCGCAGCAGAATATTGGGCAGCACTTAAAGCAATTATCTCTTCATTGTCATGTGAGGCCAAGCACAGAGCATCAATGAGAGCCATCAACAAGCCAGCTTCCTGACATGGTGGCTGCCATTAGTTGCAGCTCATTCAGAGGCAGAGTGCATCACAGGTACGTGATTCTGAGTCAGTTTCACGTTTTTCTTTCATCCGCAGCACAAAGGAATTACACCACCAACAAAGACCGTAAGCATGTCGAGTTGTGCATTTACACTACAACTGCAAAAAATAAATAAATAAATAAATAAAATAAATAAATAAAAATCTGTACCCGTCTGTACAGACAATTTGGAATAAATATGGATTTTACTTAATCAGCTTTATTCAGCCTTTCAGGTTGCAGAATATTTGTTGCCTTATATCTGACAAGTTGAAAATCAGATCATTATGAAACAAACCATAATAAAATGTAATAATTTTATACAATCCATTCAATAAGTGTTAAATCTTATCACATTTTGTTACAATATTTGAAAAATCAGTATTTTATAGAATCCCCTTTCACTATATGGTCTTTCTAAATCTTTCTACCACTTTTGCATGTTTAGAGACCGACATGTTTGCCTATTCTTCCACGATGTGTGGTCTCCTCTACATGGATTTTAACAACCCCTAAATGATGCTTCTCCCTTAAGGCTTTCTTCCAACTACAGTTGTGTCCTTGACATTAAAGTCAAGGAGGAAAGCCACATTTACAGAGTATGTGTTTAACAGCAACCCTGACAACATATTATTTCACCCGAGTTGTGCATCTCTGCATCTCCTCCAGAATTACCAAAGCATGTTGTCTGCTTGTCTGCTCTCAATGTCTGGCTTTTTAAGTTTGTTTTGTGCATTGGTTTTGATAACTTCCAAAGCTTCATCCCAACATCCCCTTGAGTAGGGTGCAATCCGCGGCTAACACTGCCTTATTTTATTCCCCCATCTACTGTCTTCGTGATGCTATTTTTTTTTCCACCACCCAGTCTTCAACAAACCACTGAGACTTTCACAGAACTGCTGTATTTGTACAGAGATCAAATTACACACCGGTAGACTCCACTTAATAGTTAAATAGAGTTCATCCATGGCAACCTCTCAAGTCACAAGGTTGCCATGTATTTTATCTCAAGGGACAGGGTGCTGCGTTTTTTCAGGCACTTTGTGCACAATAAAACAACTGTTCCTTTATTATAAAAGTGTTGTATATATCAAACATGACAAAAGAAATTTGACTTTGTAATTTTACTCCTTGGAATTGGGTTACCGTCTCTTTAAGAAGCTCCAACTGTTTTTCCGACATGCCGCCTTCAGCATCACAACAATGCTCCTCCATCAAGCCGTTTACAGCGGTTTTTAGGAGTTCTTGACAGAGAGGTAGTTGGTCTATCACATAACATCCTAATTAAATGCATAAAACTTTTTGGCTGTCGTGAAACAAAATGTGATAAGTTCAAGAGGTACTGAATGCTTTCATCATCAGCAGCAGCGGCCTCCCACAATTATCTCTGTGATCTAGTTTTTGGATTTAAAAAAAAAAAAAAAACTCGTATCAGAGTTTGTTTTAAAAGGGTGGTGAGAAAAGGCAGCACTTCATCTAAAAGAGCTACAACACACTGGTTTATCTTGTGTTAACTCAATTCTGCAACAAGATTTATATTAACTGGCATTTTTAGTCATCAAATCAATACTATTCTTATTTATGGAATAAAAGATTTCAGCATAAGGAACTTAAAAAACAACATCTAATCAAGAGGTCATTATTAGTTTGGTGTTTGCTGTGAGTACGCCATCACGTACTCCAAAGGGTTTCCACACAAAACTTTTGAAAGTGCATAATGACAGAATCCCAAATCAACAGCATGACATGAATTACTGCCTACAATCCTTCAGTAATCTAAAGACTCCTTAACTCAGCTGAGGCTACACTCAGCTGCATCCATCATTATAATCTCCGATGTGGAGTGAATCACTGCAGCACTGGCTGTTGTCTCCTAAATGCTGCACACATGAGTCATTATTGCACCGTGGGAGGAACATCAGGCAACGCACAGGGCACCGGTTACCAACACGTACCTACACTGCCTCGGTCAAAGGTACTTCAAAGGGTTCTGGAAGAGTTGTCGAACATTGCATTGTGTAACACGACTCCTGCACAATCAATATGCTAATGGCTAGACCCAAATGTTTACAGCGTTGTGCTGCATGCAGCAGATTTTGATGGTGCATATGATTGACGATCTGCGGGAAAAACTAAATTAAAATTCTCACTTGATCACTTCTGACTTAGAAATGTCCCATTTTTAATAAAGTTAGTTGATACTGGATGGAAAACCTAATAGCAATCTACTGGTAAATGTAAATATCTAACCTATTTTAAGAAACTTTTCAGATATGATCCATGGCAGTGCATGAGAGATGAAAAAAGGCGATGTGAGACGATAAGAGATTCAAACTAATCCACAGTGGACAAAGTGGCCTTTGTGCTGGGAATGGAAGCAGTATGGTTCAGGGTTTTAGCCCAAGGCTGCTAACATGTCCCTGCTGTAAAGCTGAGACCACATACTCTGTCTAGACACAAGATCAGCCTCTGCTTCTATAATCCTGCTCAAGCACAGAGGGAGTTACCGACACCCACAGAACAGCATTCTAGCCTGTTAAATAATCAACACTGGTAATGTAATAGTAGGTAATTTATTAAGTTGTCAACTTAACACCTAAATTTAAAAAAACAAAAAAAAAAACAAACAAACAAAAAAAAAAAACAGCTTAAACACAGATGTCCATCCTCACCATGTTTGTGATCTCTGGGTATGCATTCTCAACCAGCACACCTCTGTTGGTGGAAAGATAGTCCACCAATTCGTTCAGCGCGGCCCTCTTCACCTCCTTGCTCTTCAGGTCCCCCACAGAGTCCAGGAAGTCGAAAAGCGTGCAACACTGCTGGAGTTTCTGACAGAACAGTTCCTGCTGGTCTGTGGAGGGGGCATCTGGAACAAAATGATAAAATACAATCATTTATTACAAAAAAATAAAAATAAAAAGAGCCATCACCAATTACATTATAAAAAAATACAAACAAAAGCAGTTGTGACAAAAACATAGATATGATATCGATTGTTAAACGCTAAAAATTTAAAATGAAACACGTGCAGTCAGCCTTCAATTATCTGCTTTATTGCATCATACTCGTCTCACAAAGTGACATGATCAAGAGAGACAACAGAAGAAATGCATGCCACATTATAACCGTCCAGTCGTTCTTGGCTGCGACTGCAGAGCCTTTAAAGGATCAAGTGGTGAGAGCATCCAGGGCCATTAAGCCTGTCTGTCAACTTTAACCTGAGCTAATCTATAAACTGTGTGAATCTGCACTGTGATGCTGCAGATTGTTGCAGAGAAGCCACACAGTCGGTTTGATTTACAACAACCAGACACCCTGAAGGTTCTGATAAAATATACAGCCATCCACCACAGCTGATGGCAGAGGAGTAAAAGTCTTCATTAAAATTAATGATGAAATCTCAACTCCTGCGTGTTCATGTGTTGAAAGGGGGCAAGTTGCCTTTCCCTGAAAAACCTATGGTGACTGTGTTACTGATTGCAATTTTCTGTGCTGCTTCTTATGTTTGAAAAGGTCTGATCGGCTGATTTTTGAATGATGCAGACATTTCTATCCGACAAGTCATGGTAACCAGCCAAGCAACTACTGGTGCATCCACTGTGACAGTACAGACAATGTGAACACCATCTGGAGGTGAAACCTCTATTTTAGGTTTCCTCAAGATTAAAAGGTAAAGAAACTGTCTGAATTTGACCCATTCAGTTTCAAAGTCGAAAACCAAAAAACTGATTGAGGTATAATGTTCCAAATTAAAAGATACACACCATGTCAACCGATTCTAAACAGTGGTGAAAACAACTATATTTTTAGACTTCTACTCTTTTTAAAATGTGAGAAAAACAAAAATGTTTCCCCAACAAAATGTTTATTTCTCTCATCCTTGTCCAGACTTGGAAAAACAATTACAAAAATATCTAAAAAACACTATTGCCATTTTAAAACTTTCCTTTGAGCATGCACAAATCAACTCTTTCAGCCATCATAACTACGTTTAAATGCCAAGTTCCAAAGTCACGGTACTGAGCTTTTTATTGAGCAATATTATGCAACTGAAGAGTTATCGCCCAATAAAACGATGAAGAACAGGAAGATCTCAGTCAGACATGGCCGACAAACCCAGAATAATTTCACACATAGCAAGAATGTTCCAGCGGTGTTGACAGCTGACAAAGTGCTTACGCAACTGAACCCTCGAGGTCAGACAGTGGCTGTTGCTGGGAGTAACCTCAATGTGTGAGTGTAACTGTACCAAACTGACTTGTTAGCGTGCAGTGCTCTGCTTTAATGCCAATTTTCCAAAGTATCACATCTCAATGGATCCCAGAGTGAAAGGGCAGACTGAATACCACACTAGAACAGGAAGGATGAAAGAGCCATGACGCCCCCACAGCCATGCTAACATGACACAATGATGGCTCATATTTCTGCAGCAGACATGTGCCAGTTCTTTGGGAAAGAGTTAAATCTTGAGGTTTTCTTGACTGTTTACAAGAGTTAGAGGATCACAACAGTGTGGGAGCACCAAAGGAACAGTTCAACCATTCAAAGAAATGAACTGTTGTGGGTTTGACTGACTGTTGTATGGCAGCAGAACAGGTAGGCACAGATAAAGCACAACAACAACAACAAAAAAAATAAAATCAGACAATTGGCATATATTGAAATAATAGGATAAAAAGATCAAATGGTCTCTTCACAGCTTTTGTCAAAGTTTCTGTTTTGTTTTTAAATTACATGGACAGAGACCGTGGTCTCTGCAGGTTATTGGATGAATAAACAGAAACAACTTCAGAACAGTCCAAAAATCATGTTTTTACTTTATTTTTTTTGTTTTTGCTAATTTTGCATCTAATTAAAAAATATTTTTATCATCTATTATGGCCATGAAAGTAAGTACCAAATATTCTAAAATGTTTCTTCTAACCTCCATCCCTCCCTCAAGTATATTAAGAGACAAATGTTGTGCTTCTTTGCAGGGAATTGTCTTTATGCCCTAGAGGGGAAGAAAAGAGGCGGGCCTTTTAGATACTCTCTGACATGTAGATGCCTTCCCCAAAGTGAAGCTATTTTTGTCTTTCACATAGAGATGCATTAGTACACAAATTCCTCAGGGTGCTTAAGCAAAAAGGAAAATATTTCCACCAGACTCAAGAAGCTTAAAACAAGAACAAAGAACATGAAGGCATTTTAGAGACCAGACAAATTAATCAACTTAAGAACGGTGCCAGAAACTGGTGTGGATACAAGCTTTGGAGTGGAGGATAAATAAATCTTCTCATAGAAACCGTTATGCAGAGCTTCAGGCAACACCGATTGGTCTCATCTAGATGCTGGAACATGCTGCGTCATAACTACACTAGGACATAAAAGAGGAAGTAGCTCAAGGTAAAAAAAAAAAAAAAAAAAAAGAAAAACAAAACCCAAGCCTAACCTCTTTTAAATTGCTAGTTAACCTTAGATTTGTTGCTCATTAAAAACTGATCTTTGGTCTCTTGATGACTAATGTGCCTTCAGATGACAAATACATCTACTGGGAAGAAATTACAAATGACCTCAGAGCAAAAAGCTTGGCTTTACAGATTTTAGTTTTTTACCCTACAATTTAAACATGCAACTACAATAGGACGCCCCCAAACTGCAGACACACAAAATAATTACAACCATGCAATTACCAATGCAATCTAATGCCATTTTACACTAGTCAAATGTCTAGTTTGATGAGGACATTTTAACATCACATTGATTTGTCTTATTAAAACAGATTTGTTTTTAGGTAAGTTAAATTCTATTACTGTGCAGGAAGTCACATTTTGACAGCTACACTACACATGCTTACAACCTTATAATAATGTGACTGCTTAGTTAGAAGTAATAATAATCTGCAAACCTGAAATATCTCACGATGAAGTAGCAACTAGAGCAGTGGAAAAATATTTTATATCCTGGAAATAAAAAAACCTCAAGATGACTTACTCAGAAACATACACTTTGCAACAAAGAAAGATTCAGTGACTAAACAGGAAATGTGAGCTCAGTCATATAACCACAGCACTGCACAGAGAATAGAGAAAAGACATTACAATTAAAGCTGAAGTTAATGTTCAAGTAATGAGAATCAGCTTAATTCTACAAGTTTGGACAAAAATCAAACTTCATGTGATGAAATGGCAGTAGTTGTGGAAAAAATTGTACAGAAGAAAACGCAATGATGGCTGCTCTTAAATGACGGGTTTAGAAAGTGTAATAACCTTCAGGAGAAGACGTCTTCCCTTCGAGTAACATGTCTTATTGTATTGAACATATCTCATTTTCTTATTGTAATAGACAAGAAACCTCCACTGAGATGGAGCTTGCTGTAAAGTGAGCCACAGTACCATACAAAAGAGAAACTAGGGGTGCGTGTGTGTGAGGGGGTGGGAGGTTATTTAATCTTCCAGAAAATGAATGAGTAGAAGGAAACTGTTGATTAAAAGATTAAGGCTGAGAGGATAACAGGAAGCAGTGTGGCCGAACCTAAAATGAAACACTGTTTGCTTTTAGTCTCATCATAATTGTTTTCCCTTTCCTTCATGCACGTTTGTAACAGAAAAACAACAAAAGATCACAGTGGCTACTCAATCACTTTCCATTCTGGCATCTCCCACCTCATTGTTCCAACATTTGCTGTGCCACCAACAAGTAGAGCTCTTCCACCTTAAACTATAGCAAAGGGCAAACTCAAACCCAATTATAATGTTTATTCATGGAGATTTTAAAGCAAATTACAAGACAAACTGTGGAAAAAGTAAGTATTCAGGTTAAAAATACTTTTGTTTTCAACGGATGCTTTTTGTACAACTAAAAATATAGTCTTTTAATATTCGATTATAGTAGTTTTACTGGTAAAGTCAAGTTTATGATCTTTATCCGCTTTTGGATTCATGCAGACCCTAAACACTCAATATGCACCATGAAATCTGAAAAGTGTTTTACGTTTTTATCTGCCTGCTTGTGATACAGGAGTGTTTCCTAAGAATTTGGGAAACACTAAAAAGAAGTGATCTTTTACATTTTTTGTGCCATGTCATAAAACAATTGAGAAAATAGACTAAGTTGGAAAAATGTAAATTATATTACTATAAATCCAGTGCGACCATCTTGCATAGAAAATTGGTTAAGTGAAAAAAGTTCATTTGCAATTCTTACATTTTACACACGGCACCATACAACATCCTTAAGAAAGGTGTTGGTGAGCTGACCATAAGAACTTGGGAGTTTGCAGCTCTGCTAGTTCTCTTTAACAAGAACAGTAATTACTTCGCCTGTTTTGATTGCGTCCCTGCCTCTCATTCAGAACACCGAAAGCTCAGAACAATTAAAATATGCTATTGTTAAGTCTTTTACAATGTATGGACTGTGACAGGCGGGGGGTGGGGGGAGGTCATCCTGCAGCTGTTGGACTGGTTAGGTAGGATTCTGCAGCCACTTGTTTGATTTAGCGACTCCACATTTGTTTAGCCTGCGCATTGAAAATATGCTGGCAAAACATTGTAATGAAAAGGCAGCATCAAGCGTAACTGGAGCAGTACGAGAGAAAAGTACATAGTGAAAATGTCAAAAGGCAATATTAACGGAGAGCTAAATCAAACTAAATGTTCTTATAAAGCTGCCAACAAATAGCTTGTTTTAAAATGATACCACCTCCTACAGAGACCTGACATTTTAGATACAGTAAGTTTGTCATTTCCACTTTTACAATTTTTTATTTTTTTAATTTTAAGCAGAGAGTCCAATTTTATGAGACATTTAGATAGCAATAAAAAAAAAGCACAGCATGAAGGCTCCTGACATTCTTCTAACCTGTCATTTAACTTTACTCACACATAGTTGGCTTTTCTTATTACACTGGATAGAAAGGGTGTGTCTAAGTGAATGAGTGTGACCGCGTGGGTGTGCACAAGAATGCATGCATTCATGCATGACCTAAAAACATTTGTAGTCAGTACAGTCAACAATAAGATGACTCCAGATTAGGAATGGCTTTAATGTACTGGTAACAGAGAGTGTCCAGAGCCTTTTCTAAATTGACAAATTTCCTGTTGCAGATTTTTACTAAAAAGTTGTAAAATGCATCCCCCCCTCCCCCTTCAGAAGTCGCTGAATATTTACGACTCTGAACTACTAATTTAGCTTAACGGAGGGCAGGAAATGTCTCTTTAGATTGAAAAGTTTGCAGATAGACCCATCCATCAATCAGATATAATTTATCACAGCTGCTGGGCGCAAATGAAAAATTTGAAATATAATGACAACAGAGGCCATGGCGTAGGTGCTAAGACTTCATATTAAAAGTTAGCAAAAATAAATTTCAGATCAGCAACAAAAATCCAAGCACAACTTATTACTTTAGAAAACACAGAAACATGCAAAATATGTTAGACTAAGAATACTAAGGCTATATGAAGAACATAATTGTATAGTGGAAATAAAATTTGTGATGGAAAATCTACCTTAATCATAACTGATCAATTAATCATTGTTTGACATTTTGATGACTAGTTGTGGTAGCCCTATTCAAGTGCCCAACTGCTTGGCATGGAGAGTGTAATCTCTTTATGGCAGATGATGAGGACAAGGAACTGAATGCTATTGTGAGAAAATCAGCTGCCAACAGAATGCTAATAGCTGTCAGCTGTGGCTAATTGGTTTGTTTACAAAACTTCAGAAAAAAAAAGCCACTATTCAAGATCTGCTTCTAAATCTGTTCTATGCGAACAACCAGATTTAGCTTCACAATAACTTGGCTTTCATTATAGAAAATTAAAATTAAGAATATGTTATTCTTGACAATTTCAAATCAGAGAAACAAAGAGTCAGTTTATTAGGTTGTTTGTGCAACAGTCTTATTAAATTTAAAATCCAAAACAGCCTCCCAGGAAAAAAATAAAATAAAAAAATCTTAGTGAATGACAAATAGAAACAAACCAGTCTGAGCAGTATGCAGCAATCTTGCCGGCTGGACAGAAAGTACAAGTGCTGTTTTATTACTCATCTCTCTAAAAGACTCTGAAGCTTGAGCGTGTCCTGTGGTGAAAAGTGAGGTCACAATCTGATCAAGAGACGTTTGGAATGGAAAAATAACAAAAAAAGAAGCCTACAACATTCCTCTGTCTTACTTCAACAATAGATTTGAAAACGTCACTGTTTGCCTTCACGTCAGTCTCTAAAAATCCTATGTACAGCACATCCACATACACTTTAATTTGCCAGCAAAGCAGCTGATGTTACATTTGAGCCTACAAAGGACAGCAAGAAGGTGAATAGATGGCACCTGTTCAGGAGGAAAAGGTTTTAAGTCGACGACAAAATAAATGATAAAGAGGTCATACAAAATTAAGAGAGGTATTATTCCACTTTACCAAACCTTTTTGGGTTTTAAAAGTAACCATCTGTTGTGGGATGTTTTGCATCAACCACGTGACAATCCATAACTTCCTTGGGGATATTTTGTATTCAATTTAACAACTGATGACTGAAAATAATTTCCAATAGTTCCCTCAAAGTCTACTGTAAGCCTATGTAGTATATGCAACTCCAATATTATTTCGTCTATATTTAATAAATATTGTGCAATACCAGAATACTTAAGAGGAATGATTAATCACTGATAATATTCAACGATTTAGTCGATGAGGACAAAACGATTTGTACCAGATTAATAGTAGATAGCAAAACCACAATCTATACAGCAAAAAGCAACCCACATATGGATACCCATCAACATGACAACCTTCATGAAAGTTGTACAAAAACACTGAGATCACAGTGAGCCAAGGTTAGAACCGGTGAATACGTGATGACACCCACACAAATCATGCTAATCAGCAGCATTTCTGAAGAGCGCTCCCCACATGCAAGAAACCGGCACACCACAACCACCATGCTTCACAATTAAACTGTCAACTGCTTGAGATGTTGTCTAAACCTTCAGTGTCTGATGATCGATGCTCTGGCAACTTCCTGACAATACTGTTACTTATGCCCTCTGGCACCTGTTCAATATGTAGGTTTATTGCAGTTCGAGTTATTTACATACACAAAGCTGGTCTCTGCATGTGGACCAAATTATATTCAAATCAGAGCAACAATTCTTGGTGCCTAACTTGGGGCTAAATTGTTTTTTGTCTGTGAAAGTAAATAATAATAAAAAAAAAAACATTAATGCAAATATTATTTTACCAGATCTTTTAAACATTGTGCATTTGATACACTTAAATATGCACCAAGTATGAAATTATTAAAACACTAATAACATAATATCTTGAAGTAGTAAAGGGTATTTCATTTATTGGTGAGAGATGATTGCAAAATTTACTTAAACTGTATCTATAAGGAAAAAAATAACCCTCTCCATACCATCTACACTTCATCTTCACTTTGTACCAGATTTTACTACCTTACAATTCTTTCATATAGGAAGAACAGACCTCTATTCATTGCTGTTTGTTATAAGAAAACCAAACAAACCAAACTTGCCATCAGACTCCACAAATTTATATGATAAATTGAGGAAGTATTTATTAAACAACAGAATCTGCCAGAAGCATAAATATGACACACCCTTAGTTAACAAAGATCTGTTCCATTGTTTCCTAGAAAGGGCCTGATTGGTATCTGCTCACATGCTGGGAACAGCATGTTAGGGACACACAGGAATCAATGTACCAATAGGGAGGACATGTTTTTTCCAGTAACGGATGCCGATTAGCAATTTATAAAATTTACTCCTTTTGAGTGATCAGGCTGAAACTAAAAATTTCATTCATTATTTTTTTAATGTCAAAATGACTTGCATCAATTTAAAAATAAATCAAAATGTTTCAAATTGGCACAAAAGGGAGGCTTAGAAATCTCCCAATTACACTGTAATTTTGTATTTAGAATGTTTACATTATGTCAATTTTCTCAACAGATGCTACAATAATTGCTTTTTGTTGCTCATCACATACAGTAATATCTGAAGTAGAGGACAGGTAGATTTTCTCTGCATGGAAAAATCAAAGATTAGTGGTAGGAAAGCCAAATTGAGGCTTTAAATAGTCCAATGAGAAAATATGGTTTTATTATTAACTGTTGCAATAGATTTCTTGGTCTAATGCAGGACTAAGAACATGACCCCCTGACTTTCATTACTGTTAATGAAGGTGCCTTCCAGTTTTGACAACGGAAGAGACTGTGGTCAAATATTAGGATCAGTGTCTAGAGGTGGACCCAATAACACAAGGGCAGCTAATCTAGTTATAGCAAGGATGGTGATTAAGCGATTAGCTCTGACAACTGTAAGCAAGTTAAGGTTAGTTAAGCAGAAGCTGGAAGAACCACTGAGCTCATTTTCTCTAACAACATAATTTCTGTGGTGCCATCAAAACATATTTCATTGGCTCTTCATGGTCTGAAAATAAGCAGCCAAGAAAAATCTTTTAAAAAGCAAAGAAAGGCAAACAAAGCAGGGGCATATCCATAAAGCAGGAATTCAGAAAAATCTAAAATCTTTGCAGAGGGAAAACAACTGTATCCTTTAAACATAAGCTTCAGCTTTGCTGGTGTTAGAACTGTGGCTCAGCTGAAAATTTTACTCCAGTGACAGATAAATCAACCTTAAATGACGCGGTCTGTATTTGGAAAGTCAAACATGTCCCTGGCTTGCTCTCAAGGCTTGAGGCTGCTATGGCAACAATGTTGGTCCCTAAATGACTCATCTTTTCACGGTCTATCTCACAACAGGAGCTATATGCCTTTCAGCCTCTCCACTGCAGGAGGGGATGAGCATCTTTGCGAGCTACTATCTTTCATCACCTAAAAACGATGACTCAAGAAATGTCTCATCTTGGTCTCGTTACTCTGGAAACCACAAAAATCAATCATATTAAGCCTTTCATGTCATCTGAAGTAGTTGTAAAATTAAATTGACAATTGGGTAATGCGAAGGAAAACTGCTCGTGTTGCATGTTTAAGACGGTTTTATTTGACTTCAAGCTCAGAGCTTGTACTGCATTATTGAAACTTTTGTTGAGAACTGCTTTTCTGTGCAGAAAAGGTTTAACAAATTGTTTAGACGCTACATCCCACACTTCAAGCAATGGACCTCACTTTAAGGAATGACTGATGGACAGATTGGTGGACAAATGGCCATATTGACAGGTGATTGATGGCTGAATGGATTGATGGACAAATCCAATGGTAGATTAGTGTATGAATGATTGGATGGGTGGTTGGATTAATGGATAGATAGGGGAGTTGACAGACATATGGATGCAGTTTATCATATTTGACATTTATGTTAGAGTTTCTTTTTTTATCCAATAAGATTAGAATGCTATTTGTTTCCAGAGTTTTTAAGACCGTGTTGGTAAATATAACTTACAGGTGTTATATGCAGTCACCTTTGGCACTTAGTAATGCACAAAATCTAGAAAACTATGCATTAAACTGGTCTACCGTCTTGATAACCGAGACCAATTTTTAAGCAGTTCTGGTTATCAACATCATTCTTGATGCCTCCCTGGTGAGCTTTTCGATGCACAACACACTGGGAAGAGTCCCAGAGGAAGACATGGGAAACAGTGGAACGCCTTGGGAATCCCCCAGAGGAACTGGTCTAAGTGGAGAGGAAAATCTGGGCACCTCTGCTCAAGCTGCTGCCTCCTTCACGACCTGATCCCAGATTAAGCAGAATATAATGGACAGATAGATGGATGGATGACATCTGAGCCCATTAGAAGACTGAAATACCTATAGTTACTTTCCACAGTGGAAAAGAGAAGTAAATGCCTATTATTCTGCATAATTCCCACTTTGGTTAAAATAGTTCAGCTACATTTTGGGTTATGTGTAGTAATAGTTTGCACCTCTATTCATATGCAAAAAAAAATTCTAAAATTGGCTTTCCCTACTATATTCTGTGTTTACACATTAACAGATTGGCTGCATGTGTAAAGTTAAAACACGAGTCAGACCTTTTTGCAGATGGCCGCATGAAGTGGCATCTCTCATCAAAACTGACCACATGTATATCCAGACTGATTACCGTCTAACTGCAGTGGCTTTTACAGCAGTATGCATCGCTGCATAACATCTCAAGATATATTCATAACTAACATTTCCATATTTTCTTCATTACAACTATAAACTTCAATGCATTTGTTGGGTGTCATGGAGTAAACCAACAGAAAGTACTGCAAAAGGTTTTGAACAGAAAGAGGGTGCCTGGTTTTTATTTCTCTTTTTTTTTTAAAATCAAAATCTCTTATCTGGTCATATGAAACCGATATCCAACATTTTGATCTACGAGCACATCTTAGGTGGGGTGGAAGACTAATGCTGTTCTCAACCACGACAGTAAATTGTGGTGTTTTTTGTTTATTTTTTTTCCTACCAGCAACTACAAAATGGGTGGCCAAATTTGATGGGAATATGGCAGTTAATGTTGCAGCAGTACAATAACACTTAGAATTGCTTATATTAAAGCATAACAATGTTTTCAAGAGGTCAAATAAAGGTCCAGACTAATCCAATAATCTTGGGGAAAACCTCAAGACTGCAACTCACAGAAGGTGTCTATCAAATCTGAATGAGATTAAGCTATTTAAAAGTAAATGGTGAATAAGTTCAGTTTTTAAATTTAGAAAGGTTGCTCTTCAAATGAAGGATTAAGAGAACTGAATATTTCTGTAAGGCTATACAAGACTTTCCTACCGGCCCATGATTTCTATAATGTAAGAATATATTTTAATTTTAGGATAAAATATTACAATAAAAATGTAAAACTGGCACCCCAATAAGCCAAAAATGTGGTGAGATATCCTCTCAAAATAAAGTACAGTAAAAACTTGAAGTAATTTAAAACTGATCTGCTAACAGACAATCACTGCTTGATTTAATTGTGATATTTCATGGGCGTTGACAAAAGGAAAAAAAAAAAAAACAGATTGATGAACAGCAACAACTATAACCCTAACCAGACACTTTATGAATCCTGGTAATATAATGCATTTATATATATATATATATATGTAATTAATACAATGTTATATTCAGGTTCTATTCATCTACAATCAGCAGAATTTAAATCAAACACAAATAACCTTTGAGTTTTCAAATGGAAAAATAGATGGATAATTTGCTAGTTTTATAACCGTGGCATGTATGGATGCATGATTTTTCCAGTCATGTCAGTGTTATTTAATGAGTGGGAAAAACACATGGTATGAAATTCCTGCTAAATATCTGTCATCACTTTTATAACCTGCTGCATAGCGTAAACATTTTTAGCATACTAGTTCATCGTTTCATGAGTCAATGGCGACATCAGCTCATTTGTGATGTTTTGTTTTAAGCTTGAGAAAAGTTGCATGAAATCTGTTTCAACTACGTGAACAGGCAAGTCGTTTTTAGTTGACTTGCTCTTCCTCATAGCATCACCCCATCCATCAAACCGCTGCAGCTTGCTTCAGCAGAAACCAAGAGGAATTTACAGAACCATAGTCCTGCCTGATGCAAGATCATCTTTAATATGCTACATCACTTCCTTGACAGACAATGGGAGCTGAGGGGAGCTTTTCAGAAGAATCGTTGAGGAAAATTATACACACACTGTTCATTGGAACTGAAATTATTATTAGGCTCAGCAGGATTGGTTTTGGCTCCAGGCTAAAAGAGGCTAACTGGCAGATTTCTCATCAGGCATCTGTTGGGGTTGGCAAACATGCTTTGATTTGTCTAGTTAAAGTCCTTTGAAAGAAAAGAACTAAAACCGAAAACGGTACTGGTATGTCCCTGACAAGGAACCAACTTGTCTAATATACCTTTAAAATTATGACTCAAACTTGTGGAGTTTGTTTCAATGCTAAAATATGCGCATTACCTCCCATCCAGATAGTGAGTCGTTATGCTTATTTTTTACCTACGACACATAGCTGTATATTAAACTAAAACAAATCTACAAAGAGCCACATTCCACAAAACTGTCCTGAGGCTCTTTAACAGCTGCTCTTGGGTTTAACAGAGAAAAATCTCTAAAGGAGAAACGATCAGGTGGAAAAAGAAGGTGAATGGTATGTAAAAGGTGACTCATTTACCCTTGTCCTTTCAGTCATGTGAATCATTAAGTACGATTAAACACCTACGTTTATCAGCCTGATATGGGAAAGGATGAAGATAAGCAAAGCCACTTTTTCTGCAGTTATGACCCAACCCCCCCCACACACTATTCAGTTTTTCTAAAGTGTTAAAATATAAACCTGAAAAGCAAAATCAATAGGTCATTTTCTGCTTTCCAAGTTGTTTTTACTATAAACTGTTTCTACCACCATTGAGATAAAACACTGACAATAAAAGCTCCTCACTCAAGGCAGTAACAGAGCTTGTCGTCTGTCTTGTTATGATTTGTCTGCAAGTCCATGCAGGACAAGGTAGACTGGACATGGGTTTGAAAACGTGATAGGCCAGTACAAATTTAGCAAAATTGTAAAGTGATTGAAAATGAGATGGTTTTTGATTTTTTTTTTTTTAAAGAAATTAAATTCTCTAAATAAAAATGGTGTGCATTTTTATTTAGAAATTCTGAGACAATATTTTGTTGATCTCTCTTTTGCTGTATTTACAACAACAAGACTTTAGGACAATCTTTACCCACATGTGTTTGGGGTCATGTGGAAGGCTAGTGTTTCTTCACTAGCCTTCTTTTTAGGTGTACACCAAAATGTCTGACCACACTACCTTCCTCCAAAGGTCTGTTGTCTACCCTACATGCAAAGCTAGACTTCTCATAGCATACTTTTACAACAATGCTTTTCATCCCGAGTTACAACTTCCTCTTGCCAGCTTCTTTGTATGAAACAATCTTTGCCAAACTTGTCAATTTACCTGGACGACCAAGTCTCAGTGGGTTGTTAGATGTTCTATAATCTTTCCATTTTGAGACTATGCATCACCTGCCATCTCGAGGAGATGTACAACAGTTAGCGTACCGTTTTAAACTTCTCTCCAAGTTTCTACCCAAGATGTCTGTTTCCTTTTGCGCTTTATGATGCAGTTTCTTCACTAATGTTCTGAAATGAAATTACTCAAGGTTAATTTGATGTTTAGGGGAAATATAAAAACTACAGCTTGTATTGGATTTTCATATTGGTGTAGCATATGAAATCCTAATAAAATACATTGTACTTTGGGCTCATAATATGAAATATGTAGGAAATAAATACTTTTGAAAGGCACAATATCTCGTGCGAGTTCATGGTGCTAAGAGAAACCATGAATGTGGTGCACTTTTGGAAAAAGTTCTGAATTATTCTCAAACACCCAGTGGTCAAGTTTTAGTATCTGCAGAAGACATGACAAATACAAGGGGACGCGTTGATTTATACCTAGAAAAAGGCCTCCTCGAGCAACTTGTATTTACCCACCAGCTTTCCTTTAAAGGTTGTGTTTGTCTGCTGCAGATCCAACAGTGAACACAGAACAATGGCCAGGACATAGTATTTAAAGCAACAGACACCCTCCATTATCCTCTTACCGTACCTTTGAGCTGCGGCAGTGGGGACAGCTCGATCGGAGCGATCTGAGTGCGAAACTGAGAGGAGCCCTGGGATTTTCTCTGCTTCTGCGCCTTCCTCACAGACTTCCTCGTAAACCCGTCCACTTTCTCGGATGCAGAGACGGCGGACATTTTGATGCACAAACTCACGAAGGTTGCAGGCGAGCTACTGTAGATCAGATGATTGAGGTTCTCCGCTTCCCTCTTTCTCACATCAGCGTCAAATTCTGGAGCCAACTGTCCGAGCTAGGGGCTCGTATTATTCCGTGTGATCCAACATGGTCATGTCTACATGTCGGTTAGACGGAGTCCTTAAAGTGCATCTTTGAAGAGCTTCAACTGTGAGATGCGGATCAGTGCTTTACACTCAAAAAAAAATCCAAACTAAGACGAAAACGCCGCGCGCCCCAAAGTTAACCACTTAAAAAAGACAGATTGACGTCTAAATATCTAACCGTTTATGCTCATCTGTCGTGCCTGCAAACGGTCTACCTGTTGCATAACGTAGGTAAGGCATTATCATTAAAAGTTGCCTGGATTACAATCCTGACTGCAGTCGAGTTGCACAGCTATGCTCGCAGCTAACGCATCCAGCTAGCTTGCCAAATTTAACTGATGGTAATGCGGCGCTACAACAATACGCTCCAATGTTGGCGAGGAAAAAGTTATGAAAAATCCTCGTCCCTTCGAATTCACTTAGTTCTCCGTTCAACGGCAACTCCGCGACTTCTTCAAGCACCGGTTGTAGCTGTAGTTCCGTTGAGTATCTCTTGAAAACAACTATCCACGGGCGACGAAGTTGAAATCTGCTTCCTTAGCAGCTGGAGGTTAGCTGTGACTGCGCAAGAGCGACTTTGTCGGAGGCTATTTCCACGCAATATATAATGCCACAGTCTCGTTTCCACGGCCTCTAAAAAGACCGAGAAGAAATTACTGGATGCCGAGTGTAGAAGGCAGCCATAAACGCTCCCAGGCGTTCCGTCGCTCTTCGTCTCTGCGTTCTACTCGAGAAGCGCTGACGGGTCAGACGTCATCGATTGACGTTACTTCCAGCCAATCACGGGCGCGTATTTTAAAAACTTGAAACTTTTTAAACCAATCACATCGCACTGAAAGCGGGTCAATTACATGTGAAATGTAAAAACAAAAAAAGGCTGACGTTCAGTTGAATGTGATCTGACAGGCAGCCGTAGTAATCGGGTAAAATTACACAACAGAAAGTATTCTGCCCAGCCCAAAAATATGTACAACGTACAACAACCTTCACACAAGAATGGAGTATTTTAAGACTAGTTATGAAGGGAACCCTTGGCCTTTCAAGCCCTTCAGGATCCCCGTTTTGTGTTCTCCGAACACAAAACGGGGGGCTTCTTTTAAAGACAGCCATTGAATTAATAAGTATTTTTCTTTTTTCTTACAATGCTGATAAAATTCAATCTTCAGCACGCACAATATCAAATTTTTCACACTTTTACAATCACATGAAAATACCATTTTTCAGAAGGCATTTTTTGTCTGTATTTTCACCTACAAATTCAAATGGTATGAATTTTAAGGATTATGTAAAACTGATTTTTCTTTGATGATCTCTCCATTGTTCCATCATATTCCAGTTTGAGCCTCAGTGATTCCAGGCTGTTCTTTAACATCCTAACAAAGTATTTTTTTTTACCATGAATTATGCCTAAAATTCCAATAAATGGTAGGAAACCAACCAATTCCAGGGAGAAAAGCCAGTGAAGTTGTACCATCATGTCATCTAAAAATGAAAAACTCAAATTCATTATTAGAACAAATGACACCCAAACTCATAATGTCAACCTCTAACTGGAACAACAAGCAACATATCACACAGATTGAACGTTGTTTTAAATTTAATAAAACCTGAATACTAAGAATGTGCAACAAGCCAAAAAACATTTTTGGATTATTTTGTACATATAAACATCTGTTCATAAATGGAACAAAAACATGCTGAATAAGACGCACATGTATAAATAACCCCAAAGATTAAAAAGAGCTGATTGAACTAATTTCAGATCATGAGGTCCATGTGATACAGAACATATATGTCAATCAAAATTCAACTTTTCATATAAAAAAAGAAACAACACATTTAGTATAAATCTTTAGTAAAATGAATAAGAAATCCGTTGAAAAAGTTTTAAAACAAATCAAATGAACACTTTAAGTAGCAGCTTGTGCATCTCTTAAGATGATAGGATGTTTTCAGGCAGCAGATTTCTGTGTCAGGGGTAACAGCAATTTGCAAAATTACTGCTAGAAACAAGTAATCAGTTATAAAAAAAATGTTTGGCTGACATCTGTGCAACCAGACAAAAAATTAAAAAAAAAAAAACAAAATAAAAATTGTGGCACATTTGTGGCTCAAACAGATCATTCCTGAGGCCTTTTCTCAAAATATGTGGAGATTTTCTTGATTTTTGATGAGTGAAGAATCTGGAAAACAAAATAAAACAGGATAAGTGGAACACATAAAACATAAAAAAATATCTGTCCGACATATTGTAAAGATGAAAAAACTTAAAGACAGAAAACAAATTATAAATTAAATCATTCCTAAAAGTTGTGTAAATAACAGGGCAGATTTTTGTAGAGATGCACCAATGCATTTTTTCCAACCAATATGGTTTTTCCAAGGACTGTAGCACACAAGAGACTTAAAAATACAGACAATAGCAGTTTGTAATCTAAATAAAGGAATTATACATGCATCTCAAAAAACGAAAATGGAACTTTCACTCATTTCACACTTTTGTTTCTTGTAATTTTGAGGACTCTGGCCTACAAGAAAATGAAGACCCAAAATTAAACATCTCCAAAAATGTGAATCATACATAATATAAATAAAATTAGGATATTTTAAAAAGAAATGCTAGACTTCTGATAGGTATATGCATTTTTATGCACTTAATACTTGATTGGGGGTACTTTTGCATGAAACATTGAATCAATGCGATTAGGGTGCGACACCACCCTGTCAGCATGCCTAGGCGGGCCCCATATGGGGGAAAGGTGGGCAGACATATGGGTCCCATATGGGTTTGTCCACCCATGTAGGCTGTGGCCCTACATGGGCAAACCCATGTGGGGCCACTGTGGAACCCGCGGACAAACCCATATGGGACCCATCTGGTCTGCCCTCCTTTTCCTCATATGAGGCCCACCTAGGCATGCTGGCAGGGTATGAGTTTCCAATATTCTCATTTTTCACAATATTCTTATTTTCTGTGACACATCTGTAAGCCACTGTCATCAATATTACAAGAAGAAAGGCTTGAAATATTTCACTTCAAGTGTAATGAATTCATATAATATATGAGTTTCACTTTCCAAAATCAGTTACAAAAAATACTAATCTTTTGAGATGTATTTGTACCTTATTAGCCTTGTTAGCGGAACAATGCATTAAATAGTTAAGGGAATCCTAAAGGAAGAACAGCTACATTGTTGCAATCTATCTGTGCATCTCTCACTTTTACAGCTGAATAAGACTTCCTCTCATGGTTTACTTCAACAAAGCCACCAAACTTCAACAAACCATGACAGGAAGCTAAGAAAAAAGAAAAGAAGCTGAAGGCAGAGCAAGAGTGTGAGTTTACGTCCAGACCTGGGATCTCTGTACTTACTGTTGAGGTTGGCGTCTTCCCTTCTTGTTTCTTACGTGCACTAGGACCATCTTGACTTTTTTTCATCTTTTGACCCATTTCAGACAACCAGTTTCCTGCTCTGGGAGACCAGTTCTCCTTCCCAGCCTGCCTGGAGGTAACAGGTTCGCTGTCCTCTGCGTGACAGTCTCTCTGTACTTCGCTCTCCTGAGCAAGGCAGCGTACATCAGACAGGATGCTGCTCCTTTTAGATGCAGCGTAGAGTTCTGAAACACACTCGCATTGTGCCGCGTTCACGCAGCTGCAAGGTGAACTTTCACCCGTTTCCAATCTGCGTTTGGCCCGTCGCTCTGTGAGAGAGGCGCCGCTCGCTGGGCTCAGAGGACACGGCCTCAGCACTTGGTGTGGTGGAGTAGTGGCGGTGACCCGACTCTGAGATCCATGGGTCGGGGACAACCACCGCTGGATAGAAGATGTTCTCTGTTGAGCGGGAAGTGGGACAGAGCTTTTCGGCGACGTGGTGCTGGACGGTAGCGGCAGGGCAGCTCTGTTAGGAGCACAGACAGCGAGCTGTGGCGAGGCGAGGCCGCCGAGACTTGGCGTCTTCTGGGTATTCACAGGGGACACTGCAGCTCTGGCTAAAGGCACTGAACAAGGGAAAAAAGTTCAGTTTACATCAGTTAGTAGGAGCAGCAACAGTTAATTATGATGGAGAGTTTATGTATTATAAAAACTGCAAGAACACAAAACCTTACCAAGTACTTTGTCTAGTTTCTAGTGTAAACATTTTAGTACACTTTGAAAGAAAACCGACTTACAAGTAACTCTTCAGCAAGATATAAGAGGTTCTTTTAAACCAATAATGCCTCAATATTGATTAAAAAGTACTAGTTCCACTGGCAGATTATTTCACTTATAGGGCTGCAACTAATGATTATTTTAGTACTTGATTATTCTGTCAATTATTTTGATGATTAATCAGATGTTAAAAATCACACATCCTTCCAATTTTTCATGTAACCACACATATACAACATTAGAGAGACAATAAAAGATGCAAATAAATAATTCTATTTCTTTTTCAAAGAAGAAAATAAACAATGTGTGCCTAAAATACAAAAACAGTGTACACTTGATTGTAACGAAGGATATTTTTGTGTCGTTTTGACTTAGTCACTGCTCTGTGTACGTGATTCTTTCAGCAAACGATCCGTTTAAGAGCTTACGATTAATCAATTACTAAATTAGTTGACGATTATTTAAGGAGTGGATCTATCATGATTAAATTCTGTTCATCATTTCATTCCAGTGGATTTGTTTTTTTTCTAAAATCAATATTAAGGACATATTGACTTAACAGAAGCTCCTCTATCTTGCTGAAATGTTACTTGTAAATTTGTTTTGTCTGATTTAAAGTATACAAAGATATTTGAACTGTGGACCAAAATTATTTGGTATGAATTTGTGTTTTTGCATTGGAGGCTTAAGTACCGTTTCCACATTATGATTCTGCCTCCACCATGTTTAACTGTGAAATTGGAGTAAAAGATCTCATAAAGGCCAATTTCTTATACTGCATTTTATTTAGAGTTAACACACATGGATACTTGATTTGTCAAGACGCGTGGAAACCATCTACTTCATAAATATACTCTAATTTGTGTTGGTTTATTACATAAAATCCCAATAAAACACATAAACATTAGCAGTTTAATGAGTGTAAAAATCTTTTCCAAAAGGAGATGCAAGAGCTGCTCAGCTCGTTTTTCTCTGTATGAGTTAATGAAAGTTAGACTGATTAACAACAACAAAATCAAAAAGAACTAGTGAAGAGTACTAACTTGTGGGAGATTTGGGACGTGCCCAGCCTACGAGGTTGGCTTCACCCACTGGTGACTGTGCTCCATCCGTTTCCCGACGAAGCCTCCAGATCCGTATGGTGTGGTCGTCGGAGCAGGAAGCAATCTGCCGACAGAGCAGCGGGGTGTAAAAATAGGATCGGAAAGAAGCGAGCGAAAAAACCTCAGAGGAAGACAGCTCAAATTCGCTGACTTACTTTAGTGAAATCTGTCGGACACCATACGACAGAGGTCACTTCCTCGCTGTGTCCCTGGAGCATCATGGGAGGATGTTGAGGATCAGAGATCTGGAGTATTAAAAGAAGTTAAAAAAAATATTATAGCTAGGAGACATTAGGATGGATAATAAAATACAAATTTATCTAGGTAACATGTAATGAGAGACGGCACCTTCCAAATATAGGTGTGATTGTCACTGGATCCACTGGCCAAGAACTGGTCATCAGGGCTGATTGTGGACTTGATATAGAACGAGGAGTTCTGGTGTCCACTGAAAACGGCCACTGTGGGGGGAGACAGATGTAATTTAAAAGGTCACCACACAGCTCTTTAGTGTAGTAAATTAAAGAAACAATTAATAAACAATTAATCAATTATTCAAATAATAGTCAAGGAATTTAGTAATCAATTAATTGTTAACTGGAATATACAGACTAAAAAGAAAAGTCATCTAATCAAAGATCAACATTCTCAGAGCAGTAATTAAGACAAAACTATAAAAAATTCGTGAATTTTGTCTTTAATATAAAAAAAAATCTTTCTGTGATTATGTTCTACCCAGAACTCCTGGAGTTTTAGCTTCACCTGATTCAATATAATATCTTAAAATATCTGAAGGTAATGTTCTCCACTGCAAACATGCCAAGATTAAACGTGTGTGAAGGTCACATGGGACTTCATGTCTACTTTGAAAAAAAAATAATAAATAGTGGTGACAGTATCATGCTGTGGGGCTGGTTCTCTCCAGTAAGTGGAGGGATGCTGGTCAAAGCTGATGAAGACATAGATTGAGCTAAATGCAAGCAAATTCTGAAAGAAAACAAGTAGAAGGCGACAAAAAACTCGAGAATGGACTGAAAGTTAACCTTACGCAACTCAGAGATCCTGCAGTTGAAGGGTCATAACACAAGGATGAATCCAAATGCATGCCACACTTTTCAGATCCTTAATAAAACCATTAGTAAATGACGTGTCCCATTTCTTTCCAGTTCAGTTATCTGCCTCTCTTTGTTGTCCTGCATAACACACATATGTTTCTGGGAAACCACGAGGGGTGTGACTACTTTCATCAGTCACTGTAATTACAACTAAAGACCTTCATCTTTCACATGAAGCTATTTATTCCCCCTCAGAGGTCAGCAGCAGAGCTCTAGCCCCATCTAGTGATGCATTGGGTGTATCTGGAAAACATCTCGATTCACCTGGATTCGTCTTTGTCCCACAGACACTGAACATGTAAATGTTGTCATCTGTGCAGTTACACATGATGTTGGACCTGGTAGAGTCCAGAACAAGTCCAGAATAGCCTGCAACGTATCAAACAAATAATTCAGATCATTTAGTGACGTGTGGCACCTTTCAGGTGTGCATACGTCACAGGACTGACCCAGTCTCATCCGAGTGGAAGATCCAGCATACGGATAGGTCTGCATAGGCACAGGGTCGTGATGGTAAGCTGTGTAGTTCTTCCTCAAATCCCACATCTTTATAACACTATAAAATAAAAGATAAAAAAAAGTGACCATCCAGGATCTGCAGGGTGCTTTTACATAATTTACACAGATTATGAGAAGTGCTTTTTTTTTTGTTACCCGTCAACAGCACCCGCGGAGATGAGTGTGTGCTGATCCCGAAACAACACCACTGTAACACTTTGCTGGGTATCCTGTACAACAACAAACAAAACAATAATATAAGCCGCTTAGTCAAAACCACAATTCAAGAATGATACAAATTTCACCCATTAGCACAAGTAGTTAAGATGGACACTTAATATTTTTTACCAACAAATTAAAATCTTCTAGAAATGGAAAGTTGTGGATACAACACCGAATATTTTCTTTAATTATTCACTATTTAGGAAATTTAGAAAACTGTATGCCTCTCTCTGGCAAGAGGTATTTGTAACCATATAATTTAGAAATCCCATCTCTTCACCAATCAGAGCACTTTGTTAGTTTGATACAAATATTCCATATTTAGTTCATTTCAAATAAAAGAAACAAAAAAAAATTACAATAAATTTACTTTTGCATTTTTAACAGTAAAAGAAAACACCCAATTTTTGTTCTTTCAACTTGATGTTTTTGGTCCACAATGATAACTCTGATCAAAAATAACTCATTTTTCAGTCTCTTAGAGAAGCACATGAACTCACCACGCTCGGAGCCATGCCACGCATGCTGCTTCTTCTTTTCTTCACTTTAGACGAGGGATTTGTCTCAGATTTGTTATGAGCGCCACTGATCTGTTTCACCTGCTTGTAAAAACCATCTGTAAGGCAGAACATCAGATGTGAAAATGGAGTGTTAGTAAGATTTTTCTTTTTGCCTTTGCTTAAGAGACCAGTGACGCAGCAAAATCGCACTAAACCTGATAAAAAAAAAGAACCCTACAAAGTTACTGATAACTCACCTTTTTGGCTACACCTGATGTCCCAGACCATAATATTTCCATCTCTGCCCCCAGTACAGAAAACAGCTGTTAGAGAAAAACAAAAAAAAAAAAACATCAGTAACATGAATGAACTATAACAAGAGCCTGTTCACATGTTGACTGTTTCCCTTTTTATTAACACATTTAACTACTTACGTAGAAGGAGAAAAAAAATTATCTTGTAGTTAGAAATCTAAGAGGAAATTGAAATGTTGATGAGAAATTCAATAACAATTCATCATACCTTTCTCTCCTGGTGCGAATGCAACCGACTTGAGGCTGCAAACGTGGCCTTTAAAGCCCCCCAGCAGTTCCCCAGACTTCACGTCCCACAGTCTGGCCATCTGGTCCCCTGCAGCCGTCACCTAAAGGTGCCAGAAGTGATCAAAGTATATTCAGCAAATAATTTGTGGAAATCTTGTTAAGAAATTAGAGAGGAGCTTCCACCTACCAGCTGAGGTTCCCCCGGCACCCACGCAATGTCAAAGACGGCGTTCTCGTGAGCCAGCCATTCTGTAAAAGTTCACACCAAGTCAATTAACGAGATTAACTGACGAGGTAAAAAGTACGGCCAGCACAGCTCTTAAAAGTACCTTTAAGAGGGTTTTCACGACTTTCTGTGTTGTAGATCCTAACAACACCTTCTTCGTTAGCTGCTGCGAGGATGTTGTGCATGTTTCCGGCTACAAAGGAACAAGAATCACAGGTTACATGGATGGCCACTCTTCCTGAACCTTTGTCTGTTCAATTTCCTGTGCATATTGCGCTCAAAGAAGATTACCAGAGGAGAAAGCCAGCCCAAATGGCGGCACTGTGTCTCCCGTGTTGCCGTAGGAGATGTGCTCGTCATGCCGGATGCACTGGTAGCCTTCCAGCAGCGAGCCCAAAGGGATCCTGGAACACAGATCTGCAGGGAAGGCTGCAGGAATTCATGCAAGGTCAGAAGAAGGAAGAGGAAGTTGTTATTTTGCAACAGGAAACATAAACCTTTCATACCCTTTGAAGTTTTCCACATTTTGTCACATTACAATCACAAACCTTATTACAGTTTTTTTTTTTTTTGCTTTTGAATGTGATTGACCAAAGTACAGAATTGTGAACTGAGTCCCCTTCACAAGTAGAAAACAAACCAAAAATGTGAAGAAGAAGAAGAAGGAAAAAAAAGTGGTCAGATGAGAGCACAAGTTAAGTTTTTAGTTTACATGCAAAATATTACATATTACTCCTCATAAAATCATAGTGGTGGCTCTATCACGCTGTGGGGACACCATAAACATACACCAGGAGCTACATACATACATCAAATCTTATGAGAGTTACAAAGTGCAACTGAGAATCTGTGACAAGACATACAAGTTACTATTTCAA
Organism: Poecilia latipinna; assembly: GCF_001443285.1. Classification (NCBI taxonomy): domain Eukaryota; kingdom Metazoa; phylum Chordata; class Actinopteri; order Cyprinodontiformes; family Poeciliidae; genus Poecilia; species Poecilia latipinna. The sequence continues at coordinate 159,159 of NW_015113341.1, forward strand.
AGGCTAACAGTTATATTTTCATTCCACTTTGAGGCCTATCATATAAAAAAGTGTGGAATGCAGTATGTTATGTTTTTTTCCAAAGCATTTTTAGTACCTACTTATGCCTTTTCCCTAAATGTAATTTATGGATGGACGACGAACAAATGTGTAATAAGTATTTTCATAGAAAACGAAACAACTATGGAAATACAGTATGGCTAAAACCCATGCTTAGCATAGCATAGCATAGCATATTGATACGCCTCCTCTCAGACACAACATATTGTGTCTCACCGTTCTGCCTCCGTCTGCCCACTCCTCTGTCAACAATAGAGCGGAAAAACATCCCCATGCTCCAGCGGCAGACAGTCTGTTACACACGCCAATAACTTTGTCCGATCGTTAGCTGGTGGTTTCTTCCCCCCTTCTTGTTGCTACCTGGTATGATTTGTTTTCCCGCGAACAGAACGGTCGATTAGAAGAACCGAATTCCGCGCGAAGCGCTGCGTTGTGCGCTGCTATTGGTGCGTCAGACAGCGATTCCGCTTCCGTTTAGTGCTTCCAACAACTGCTGCCCCTTCAACATAAATGGACACACATAATATTTACACAATATCTATTCATCGTTCTCTGCAGTATTAATTTAACATCATCACTGTTATTTAATTTTCCATTGGATTTCCAATACTGTCGGAAGTATTGGATTGTCTGAACCCAACCAACACAAATTAAAGCATAATTGTGAAATATAAGGATGTAAGGATATCGATTCATACATGTCTTTTGGTGTACACATTTTTGCACGTTTGCACATTTAGAGAGTGAAGTTTTTACCATATCTGTACTAAAAGATAATACCTCTGTTGGATTGTCTGAACCCAGCTTCACATGTAGAGGAACCTCTCAAAAAGGCTACTCAATAATATTTTGATTTTTATGTATCATACTACAGTCTTAAAGTGATAAAGTGGAAAGTACAATATATATTTCTGAAATGAAAGTAAAACATGTTTTCAAAAAAAATAATGCAGTATAGAAACCAGAGACATGGATTTTAGAAAGCAATGCATAAGCTTAGTTTCGACATTTTATTTCGAAAAGGCAAATTTCAGACCGGATGTGATGTCATGGGTGCAGTTGACATTCTGAACAGTAAGATGCTAACGGTACCTGTTTATTATAACCCCATTTGTTTAAAAGTTTAATTTAAAAAGCAGAAATGTCGCTTTCAATGGCTCGGTCATTCCTGTCGGAAGCTTGTTATGGAGAACAGGAGCTGGACGCTAACTCCGCTCTCATGGAGCTGGATAAAGGTGCGTTAGCTAGCTATGCTAACAATGTAGCATAGCGTCTCATTGATTGTGTTCTGGTTCTGTTTTGTGTTTGATTCGTGTGTTATTCATAGTATACAAGCTCCAGGAGGGATCACTGCTTTACCTTAACCGGAAAACTTGTGTTTAATTTCAGGGTTGCGGTCGGGGAAGCTCGGAGAGCAGTGTGAAGCTGTGGTGTTGTTCCCTAAACTCTTCCAGAAGTACCCCTTCCCCATCCTCATCAACTCCGCCTTCCTGAAACTAGCAGACATCTTTAGGCTCGGGTATGACTGCTTTAATATTAAAAATTAATATTAATTACTTACTATTTTTATTAATAATAATAATAATAATAATACTTTTTAATTAATAGGAGGAAAAGCATTTTTAAATAACCGTTCGACCTGATTTGTATCTGCTAATGAAAGTAATTTTTCTTACAGTAATTGGTTGGTGAATCAGAGCATGTTATGTTTCTCGGATGTATTAAAAGACATTAAAGTCTACATGTTGCAATGTTGCATTAAATTGATAAAAAAAAAAGGTGTGAATAATGTTATTCACACCAAGTTCATTCATACAAGCTGCTGTCTCTCTTTCCAGCAACAACTTTCTGCGTTTGTGTGTACTGAAAGTGACACAGCAGAGTGAAAAGCATTTGGAGAAGATTCTCAATGTGGATGAATTTGTTAAGAGGGTGTTTTCAGTCATACATAGCAACGACCCTGTGGCCAGAGCCATCACTCTGAGGTAAGCTGGATGCCAGAGCATAAATAATCTTTAACTACAGCTAGGTCTGAAAGAGCCCATTCATTGTTTTATTTCTGCAGGATGCTTGGCAGTTTGGCCTCCATCATCCCAGAGAGAAAAAACGCCCACCACAGTATTCGACAAAGCTTGGACTCTCACGACAACGTGGAAGTGGAGGCTGCTATCTTTGCTGCTGCAAGTTTCTCTGCACAGTCGAAGTAAGGGAAAATCTTTTTAGAACTCTGCTGTATTATCTAAAAAATATATATGCGCTTGCTTTCTGGTTTAAATTTTGAACTTTACTGTTTTTAACTTTTAGAGACTTTGCTGCTGGGATTTGTAACAAAGTGAGCGAAATGATTCAAGGTAAAATATGATTTCTAATCTAACCTTATATTGTTCTTTACTAAGAAACATATTGATGTTTATTTTTTTTTCTTTTATTTGTCTCTGCTGAGGAAAAAGTAAAGACATCCTTACCTCGAATAATTGATAAAATCGTTTTTTGAAGATGTTATTTTTGGGTTGTTTTTTTCACCAACGCGCTCTTTGAATTTGATTTCAGGTGAACTTTATGAGGGAATCCAAGGCTAAGATTTTTTTTTTTATTAAAAGAATAAAGTCATAATATTACAAGAATACAGACATAGTAATACAAGAATGAAGTGGTAATAGTAGGAGAATAAAGTAGTAGTTTTATGAGAACTCAGCACAAAAGATGATAAAACATTGAAATGAGGAATATTGAGCATCTTGTGAAGTTATGTTTTATCAGTTTTACAGAAAAGGAAATACTTCATCTTTTAAGCCTTCAGCATCAAATTATTATTGGTAGAAGGTCTTTGAGTTTATTTCAAAGAAAGAACCACACAAACCGAACTGGTTACATCAGTCCTTGATAACTTTTGAAAATTTTAAGACATTCTTCTGGTAAAATTGCATCTTTACTCTGCTAATACTTTGACTATATTCTAGTAATTAAACAAAAAAATCTCATAGCCTGGCCCTCATATTCTGTCATACAACTAATAGAAGGGATTATTGGAGGAAAACAAGCCACTTTTGTAAATATTTTCTGTCATTTGTCATTTCTGTTTCAGAAAAAAAAGAAGGGAAAAGAATCGCTTAAAATTAAATTTGGTAGAAAAACGTCTGAGATTTTACTTTTTACACATGTCGCCCAGGCCTAATTTTCAATCACCACCATGGAACATAAATGAAATCAAGATATAGGCTTTGACTAGGCAAAACCTTCCCTTTTCACATTTTTTAAATTTTTTTATAAATTGTCACGCATCTGTGTAAGACACAAACTATCATGGGGTGTGCTAATGTTTTTTCCAGCAGCGTATTATTTGGTGTTTCAGGGTGGATGTTGGTGTCTAAATGACTTTTTTTCCCCCATTTTGAACCTGACTGCTGCGGCAGGTTTGGACACGCCCGTGGATCTGAAGCTGAAGTTGATCCCCATGCTGCAGCACATGCATCACGACGCCAGCCTGGCGTCCAGCAGCAGAGAGCTCCTGCAGCACCTTGTGAACTCCTACCCCTCTACCCCTATGGTCATCGTCTCGCTGCACACCTTCACGCAGCTGGCTGCCTTCTCGCTCATCGATATCCCCAAGCAGGTAGATCCACAGAGAAAGCACAGGTTTACAGTGATGCATTGTGTTTGATAGAAGTTCTGTGAAATAATAAAGTTTGCTGTGCTTTTTATCTCTTCAGTTGCAGCTTCTCCTTCAGTACCTGAGAGACGATCCGAGGAAAGCTGTAAAGAGACTTGCGATAAACGACTTAAAGCTGCTGGCTAAAAAAGCTCCTCACCTTTGGATCAGAGAAAACACTCAAGTAAAAACATTGCCGGTCACTCTGCATACTTTCTGTTGTTTTCAACTTTAAAATGTAACCATTTTGATCCTTTCAGACTCTGTGTGAGTGTGCTTTGACCATCCCTTACAACAGTTTGAAGCTGGGAATGTTGGCCGTCCTCTCAACCCTCTCTGGGACAATAGCCATCAAGCAGTACTTCAGCACTGCAGCAGGTAAGTAAATAAACTGTTATTAAACTTAGACATATTTATTAAAAAAAATAAAAAATAGGAACCTCTTTGGTTGCTGAATAGAAGAATAAAAGAACAGAGATGTTCATATAGAAGTATTAACTGTGGTTCATCTTAAAAGAATGTTAAAACTTCACTTCATGAACTCATGAAGTTAAAGCACAGACACTGGTTCCAATCTCTAGACTGTTTCTAATTTCTGTTCCGGAATCTCTCTGCCATCTTTATTCCTGTACTAACTGGTTCCACTTAAGAATAACCAGCGGCACCCTCTACTGGCCAAATGACGAGACAAAAATTTTAATCTATTAAATCATTAATCGACAAGTAATCGTAAGTCGATTAATTCTTTGCATCGCTAACATAAACCTTTGACTATATGTGTATAATTGTAAAAAGGTAACGGCGTTACAATTTCTCCTCAGGCAGCTCATCCATCCCTCCTCGACTCACTGACCTGGTTAAACTGGCGCAAGAATGTTGTTACCACAGCAACCTGTCAGTGGCGGCTCATGGGGTCGTGGTGCTTTCCAGCATTGCCATTTCCTGTCCGGAAAAAGGTTGGTTTCTCTGGACAATGGCCTATTGGAGGTTCTTCCTCCAGCACAGATTCCCCTCAGTGGTTTTATGAGAGAGTTTCTTTGATTGTGTGTTTTTGTGGGTTTTTCTTCCTCAGATATCGTGCAGCTGGAGCAGGACACGGTGTTGGGAGTGGAGTCTCTTCTGATGTTGTGCAGTCAGGACAGCAGCCCCAGTGGACAGGCCACTCTCAAAGTATGACAGTAATGCAAACACAACAAGAAATAAAGAGGTTATATATGCGGTAGCACTCAAAGCGGTTAACTTCATTCCCTGACACTTTTTTTAATCTTATGAATAAATGAACTCATTTCCCAGATTCTTTTTACGGTTTTATATTTAAATTTTGAAAAAAACAATTGTGTGATTCTAGGAAACAAACTTCAACAAATGATGCCAGTCAGTGAAATTAGTTTTTTTAGTGTCTGGAAACTGAGCCATTTAAAAAACCTTCTGAATGTAATGTCACAAACCGGCAGGCTCTGCTCCTCGCCTAGCAACCTCAGCGAAGCCCACTCTGTTACCTAGCAACCGAAGCTGAGCTCCAGCATGTTTGGTCAGCTAGTGTTACTGCTGTGCAATAACTTCTGGAAAAAACAAATGTTTTAGTGTTTGCTTAAACCACTTGCTGCATTCTTGTTGTTTGTGCAGGAGGCTTCACTTCTGCTTTTCAAACGTGTACGATTGTATAATTGGTCATTTGCTTGCATCCATGTTGACGAGTGTAAACGTCGAGTTGAGGGAACGTGGTCAGCAGCAGTTTATTTGAATTCAACCTCTTCAAGGAAACATAATAATTCACTTTTAAGTCTACTGCGTGTTGTCAGACAGCTTCTATTTAAGTGGGTTCTAGACTAGGAGTCTACCAGAAATGTTTGCCCTGTTGAACAGCTGTTTTGTTTGCACCACAGACGGCGCTCACTTCGCTCGTTAAGCTGCTGAAAAATCGGCCTCACCTCAGCCAACCGGCTGTGGAGTTCCTGCTCGGCCAGCTCCACTTATCCTGCGACTCATCGCGCGTCCTCATGTGCCACGCCCTGGCAGCCATCGCCACCCACCTGCCCGTGCTGGGAGACGGCATGCTGGGAGATCTGGTTGATCTCTACCGGGTGGCCGGTCACTCCTCCACCGGGGAGCAGCAGGAGCTCCTGGTGAGAAACGCTGCACACATCACCATCCTCTCCTGCTGCTTAGAGTCGCATTTAATGGACTTTGATCGCTGTAGGTTTCCTTGGCGACTGTGATTTTTGTCGCCAGCCAATCGTCTCTGTCATCAGAAGTGAAGACGGTCATCAAGCAGCAGCTGGAGAACGTCGCAAATGGCTGGACGGTGTATCGCATCGCACGGCAAGCCTCCCGCATGGTAAGCGACTTTAATTGTGAAGATGACATCACAACAAAATAAGAGAATAAACGGGTTGCTGTTGGTCTGCAGGGCTGTCATGAGTTCTCTAGCGAGCTTTACCAGTGTCTCCGGACCCGTGTGGCGTCGGAGCACTTCTACTTCTGGCTGAACAGCCTGAAGGAGTTCTCCCAGGCAGAGCAGTGCTTGAGTCACGTGGAGGAGGGCGACTACAGTGGCGCCATGAGCGCCATCGCAGAAGCCCTGCGCTCCTACCAAAAGGGCATCGCCTCCCTCACGGTGAGCTGGGGGAAAAGAAAAAGTCACTGAAACTTAATTTAGACTGTAACTAGACCTCCGTACGCATTACCGTTTTTCTATAAGATGTGATTAACCGCTCTCCCTGCAGGCCGCCAGCACGCCGTTGAGCCCGCTCACGTTCCAGTGCGAGTTCATTAAGCTGCGCATCGACACTCTGCAGGCCCTGTCGCAGCTCATTTGCACATGCAACAGCCTGAAAACCAGCCCTCCGCCGGCCATCGCCACGACGATCGCTCTCACGTCAGGAAATGACGTCCAGCGCTGTGGCCGCATCTCGATGCAGGTAAACACTTAGCAGCTTAGGTTTTATTAATGCCTAGAAGAATTTGAAAGATTCGATTACACACACAGTACCTTGAAGTTTGTGGTTGTTAAGTGATGAAATGTGGAACAAGGTCAGGGAGTTTGAATAGTTTTGCAAGACACAGTATAAATATTTATAAATCCGCGTGTCTGCTTGCTGGACCAAACTATAGTAGCAGAAACCAAATCATTATAGTCCAGTCATACTTAATATCATCTGTCTTCTGTCCTGTTATATCCACGTCAGTTATGATTCCAGGGTCTATTTGTTATATACCACACCGGTCACTGATATGAAGGATTTGTGCATCAGAGTGGAATAAACCTGATGTGTTTAATCGTGCCGTTACACTTTTCTTCCAGATGAAGGTCTGCATGGATGAGTTCAGAGGTCTTGCTGCCCGCTATGCTGATCTGCACCAGTCATTATTTGACGCAGATTATGCCACCCTTCGCAACGTGGAGCTGTATCCTTAAACATCCATCAGTCCTGTCAGACTACAACCTCCCTGCTGTCATTTATTAATCCTTAACTGTTTGTTCAGACAACAGCAGAGCTGCTTGCTGGTCTCGCATGTAATCGAAGCTTTGATACTGGACCCACAGGCAGCCAGGTGGGAGTCGCTGACGTAACTGTTATTCTTCCATAAGACCTGAGAAAAATGATACAATTTGTGTTTTCAAAGTTTGGTCTGGAACATCAAAAGCAGTCGTCATGTGAATTATTTTCCTATCAGTTTTGCTAAATTAATGTTTAAATATTTTATTTTAGTGTGAAATGATGACAATTTTCTAGTTAATTTGAAGTTTGTTTAGAATTTACAAAACCTTTACGGGGCAAATGTAGGGCTGAAATAACGATTATTTTAGTAATCAATTATTCGGACAATTAATCAGTTAATTGGATTTTTTTTTAAATTCCACATTCTGCAAGTTTTTTTATTTAACCACTTAATCTTAGCCAAGTGCATACATACATGTGCACCATTCAAACTTTGTTAAACATTCTTGAGCAACTCGCAGTGACACTACATGCTCATCCAGGTAATTCATATTAATTTGAACATAATTTTGACTGAAGTTCTTACTGAGTTCATACATTTCCAGATTGGTCGATGTAGAGACGTTTGCTGGATGTTAAACACCGGATCATTGTCGGGATCAATTATCCTGTTGGAACACCCAGTTCTGCCCCGTATTATTTGTATATCTGCAGATTTGAGCTGAAGTTGAAGGATTTGCAGGTAGCCATCTGTCTTCATTGTTCCATCCACTTTGTGTAAATGGCACTTGTACTGCTGGCAGCACAAAAGCCCTACACCATGACGCTCAGGAGTCGGTGGTGCCGTTGGCTTTTGAAACCCTTTGTTTACTCTGCCAAATATTTTCTTTGGCGGCAAAAAAAGCTACATCTTTTCCTCAAGTTTTGATTGCGCCTCAAAGTGTTTGTTTTTTAGTACAGACGGTTCTTATGGATTAGTGAAGACCAACAAATAAAATATATATATTTTTAATCTGTTGTTGAAGTTGTATCCTTTGAAGTTGTAGTAAAAGCACAAATTTGTAAAACCGTAGATGCAAGCAACAGCAGCTTTTAGCAGCTGACCGAGTAAAAACCAATATGTGGCTCTCATTTTTAACATTCCCACGCTGTCGGTGTGATTTAGTTTTCAGGAGCACGGCACATCGGGGTCTGTTCAGACCGAGAGCGAATATGAGCGACGGATGATGTCGGTGTTTAACCATGTGCTCGTAGAGGTAGAGGGACTCTCCAAGAAACACCCTCCTGTTTCACACCTGGTGAGACTACGTCTATGATCACTGAATTTAAAAGAAATGTACAGTTTTACCGCAAGATCCAAGACATTTACCCGACTTAAATGTGCTTGTGATTTGCTTTTGGAATTGGGAGCTTATAAAAAAGAAAAACCTTCTAAAAAATATTTATATGTAGTCTTTTAAAAAGAGCTTAAAGGAGTAAAAACTCTGAACGTTTGAGTGAATTGTGTTTGTTTTCCAGCATACCAACTGCCTCTGTGATGCTGTCATAGCCTTGCTGAAGGTGCCGCTGTCTTTCCAAAGATATTTCTTCCAAAAGCTCCAGTCAACCAGCATCAAGGTAAATTGCTTTACAGTCCCAAGTACTGAAACCAAGCCAATTGTAAGATTTTTTTTTTTTTTTTTTGTAAGAGCAGTGATTTCCAAGAAACAGCAACTTACACCGTGAAACTTGAACCTTTCTGTCTGTCAGAAAACAATATAAAAAAAAAACAACAGTTTTTCTTGTCTTCATAGCTTAAAAATAAGATATTTCTTATGTTTTGCATTTTCCAGCTTGCTCTCTCTCCGTCACCACGAACTCCAAGTGAGCCAATCCCAGTTCAGAACAGTCAGCAGCTGACTCTGAAGGTGGAGGGAGTGGTTCAACATGGCTCCACACCAGGACTCTTCAGGAAGATCCAGTCTGTTTGCCTCAACGTTACATCAGTTCTACAGAGCAAGACGGGGCCTGACTACAAAGTATGATGGGAACATCCTACTTTGTACGATTATTTATGCTATGTTTTAACAGGTTTAACTTATATCATCACCCTGATTCTTTTTATTTATTTCAGATACCACTCGACAGTAAAACAAATGAGATCGATCAGCGAGTGGAACCTCACAACGACTACTTCAGCACCCAGTTCCTGCTAAACTTCTCCATCCTGGGCACCCACGTGGTCACTGTGGAGGCGTCAGTGGTGGACGAGAGCGGCATCGAGTGGAAGACGGGGCCGAAGACGATGGTGTCCGTTAAGTCCCTGGAGGATCCGTACTCCCAGCAGCTCCGCCACCAGTTGCAGCAGAGTGGAACGCAGCCTGCGCCACAGAGGAGCTCATACATTCGCTTTTAGTCAATTGCTTTGTTTTTCTGTTTGTTTGTTTGTTTGTTTTTTACAATTTGAGCTTGTTCACTGTTTTTGTCTTGTAGAAAATAAATGTTTTTCTTTCTTTTTTTTTTTTTTTACTCCGGTGATTAAAAAGACTTTTATTTGAATTATTTAAGCGTTTATAAAGTAGCAGTTTTTGGACTCAAAAGATGCTAAAGATTCGATGTTAAATTTATTAGTATTAATTGTGTCCATGTAATGTGTTAAACGACCTTCGTTTAATCTTTTCCACATTATGTAATACTGGGCAAAACCACCAGGTGGCACAATATGAACATTACAGAATATTTCCAGTTGGTGAGGGCACGTGAAATGCATTTTAGAGAGTGTCGTAGCTCATTTGAGCTGGAGTTATTTAGGGATTCACAAATTTCAGTTCAGATTCGGAAGATCCAATTTATCTTTATTTTTTTATTTTATTTATTTATGCATAAATATACATATGAAGTCAAGGCATCAATTTTTGACAGCAGGGAGTCTGCGCAGTCAAAGACTGGCGTCAAACAGGCATCAACATGAAGTCACCCTGAATAAAAATTTGACTTCCGGTCAGGTTTTTCACAATTAAGTACAATTTTAGGTCGCAGTTGAACAGTCAAAACTCGTTTAACCAACGAACAGAAACCTTGATAAACCTCTGATAGTTGTTGAAATAATTTACAAGCATGTTTATAAGTCCAGAAAGTGCTGCTGTAATATTTCTTTAATCATTTTCTCCTCAGTGTTGTAATGTACTGATAGTACATTTGTTTTTTTATGATAAATTTATTTATTTCTTCCAAGGTTCTTTTAGATTGCATAAAAATTACAAACTATTTCTTAATTTAGGAAAAAGTTTTATGATTGTTGGATTTTTTTTTTACCTTTTATTTTGGTCTCTTTTCTGTCAGTTCAATCACTGAGGGTTTATCCTTAGCCTATTTGTACTGAACGTTTTTTTTTTTTTTTCTGTTAAATGGGAAATGATGCTGTCGAGTCGACAGCATCATTTCCCAGAGCGGCGGTAAATAAACTTGAGTATCTTACTGATTGTATATGATCTGTAGTAGTATATTTAGGGCTATTATCCTGCTGGAATGTGATTCTCTTTTCCTAGTCTGACACCACTTTTTTAAAATGTAGATATTGTGTGTTGCTGCATTTTTACACACAGCTGTTTTCTTGTAGGCCAAAAAGTTTAATTTTGATTCCATTTGAACTTTTTCTCGTGTTACGTGTGCACCAAGAATCACCAACGTGCTTCTTGGTGCACTTATTTTGAAGGTGGATTTTAGCCATTTCCAGTTGTGTACCGTTTTTCCTTTGTGTACATTGCCGCGGTGTGATTCGGGATCTGGAGAAAGATAACGGGTCCCCTCCAGCCTAGAAAAGAAAAAAAAAAAAATCGCTGCTTCCCCTGTTAGATGCGCACATGTACAGCTTGCGTTGCGGTTATCTAAGGAGCAGCGTTGAGCCCAGGCCCGCCTCAGCAGCCTCTCCCCTCGGACTGTTTGCTGGGAGCTCAGGAGCTAGCTGAGCCGAGTTGATGGTGATGGTGATGATGATGCATCTGAGGATTTATCCCGGTATCCCTGAGATGGAGCCAGCGACGTTCAAGTGGAGCCGCTAACAGCGCCCGAGAAGACCCTGGATGGCTAAATGGGGGGAGGAGTAGCTCTATCGCACAGGGGTTTCTTTGACATTTTCACCTTTTTAAACCTCAGTCGAGATCAGATTTAACAGACGTAACATGCCGACTAGCAGAGATAGCCATTTTTTAGCTTAGCTTCACAGTTAATCTCGCTTCGGCCGTCCTTGGATGCTTCAGTGACATTAATTGGGTGAGTAACATGAGCTAGCAGACTTTTACTACTAAACTACAGGGTGGGATTACACTCTGGATGAGCCGCTGCGCTTTGAATCAGCGTCAAACTTAACGTTTGCTTTCACCTCCTAAAACAGCTCACCAATAAAGGCCTCAGAGCTCAATCTGTTATTTATTCCACATTAACGCTGAAGCTCACAGGTGGTCATTTCCGACGCGTTTAACCGCATCTTTTCCCTTTATGCTAACTCATACTGTTGCTAGCTAGCATGTTATGAAGTAATGGACTTCGTCCCCCTTTCCCCGCTGAATGGTCCTTTTAAGGTCCTGGCTTAGCCTGTTACACCGTTTTGGGTTGGGAGCTCGTTGGTATCAAGCCACGAATGACAACCAACCATCTTTATTAATAAATCCCTTTTGAATAATAATCAGAGCATAGCGTCCTCTACGCGTGTGTTGCATATAAATGCCTCGGAATAGCCTGATCCTCAACCGGTTAGCGGAGTAAAAAAAAAAGCATTTCTGCCAGAGACTCTCAGCTGTCTGAAACGTTCCAGGTAAATGTTTGTGCTTATTTTTATAGCCTGCTCGTTCAGTACTGTTTATACACATTTATAGTGATAGTGTTGTGTTCAGATAACGCAAAAATGTAACCCTTTTACCAGTTTCAATGAATACTGTTATGTTATTGTAGCTACTATTGATGATACATTGTGGAGGGAAAAAGATATCCTAACTCCTACAGCACAGTGCGAGGAATTTTATCGCACTTTTTGCATGAATGGCCTGTTTAAGTTAATTCTTCCCCTTTTTATGGCTGGACTTTGACTAGGCCAACACAGAACCTTAATTTTGTGGGTGGTTTTGCACCGAGTCTCAAAGTGGAGTGGATTTTAGATCATGTCTATGTGATATTACTTTTCTGAAATGCTTCTTTAGTTTTAGAAGGGGATTCATGTTCCTTTTTCTAAATTTTTTTTTTTTTTTTTAGCCCTGGATCTGTTCCATATATCAAATTTTTACTAGTCTGTTTCTCTTTGTTGAATTCTGCTCATCGGGCCTTCTGTGCTTTAGATGTTCTCCTTTTTGTGATCTCCTCAAAGAGTTGTTGATAAGCTCTTGGGTGTAATTTTGGTTGGCTTGGCACTCCATGTTCTCTCTATTTGTAGATAATGCTCTCACTGTGATTCACTGGAGTCCCCTCACCTTAGAAACCACTTTGTAACCCTTTTCAGGCTGAAACACGTCAGTCAGATCTTTCTAATCTGTTCTTAGATTTCTTAAGTTTGGGCCATGATGTGTTGGTTTATTGAATATTGTTGCCTGCTTCATATTGTCAGGTTCTGTTGTCCAACCCAAATGGAGCTGATTAAAAAAAATCATTCAGCATTTAGTTTTTGCTTCCCACATGTGGAAATTGGTACATTTACAATACATGATTATTAGGGATGCACAATATATCGGGATCAACATCAGTGTTGATTGATGTTAGTCTTTTTTTTTTAACCTGTCGGTGTCGGTCCAATAAGTAAAACGGGGTTGATATGATTTGAACAGCTGACGTTTATTTCCATTTTGTTCCAGTTTGTACATGTGTTTGGCCTTGTGATATTTGTCCAGTCATGTGACAGTGAAACATTATAGGACTGTTGGGGTGATCAGTTGAAGCAGAAAAGCAATGTAGGTGGTTTGATCGAAAGTGTAGGGAGATGTACACATCGGTAAATATCGGTCATCAATATCAGCCCAAATGTTGCAATGAAAC